>NW_009925015.1:74509-117785 GCF_000696875.1 Nestor notabilis
AGCATTAAATTCTTTCTCAAACAGTTCTCACCCTGTCTCTGCTTTCTAATTGATTTAACAGAACCAACAATAGTTTGTGCAATGGACTGCACAAGCTGTACTGTGAGGTTCTCTGGCAGAAGCTTCAGCTCCCCATTCTGGCACAGCAGCAGATGCTCACCAGCCCCATGCAGGCAGAGGGACTGATCCTAATGAGCACACACAGTGTGATTGCCTGGTTCCTGCGGTGCACAGTTACACGCTTTAGACTGTTGCACTATCAGCTAAGCAGCTGATGGGCTGTGTAGCTCTGCCACACATGGAGCACCAATGACACTTCTCTGCTCATCCTTCTCCCATACCTTGCAAGTCTAGGCTGACTTCTGAGGCCCTCATGCCAGCAGAGGTATTGAAGTGAGAGCAGGGCAAAGAAAAGCTGACATAATGCCTTCCAGGAAAGTGATGCAACATAGAAGAAATGAATGTTAGGATTTTTGTCCTCTTGAAGTCCTTTATTCATAATATTAATATTGCTGTTTAAAGCGGTTTCAAAGACAACTCATCTGCACTATGTTCCTTCATGGGTTTCAGAAGTCAGGGATATTCTGGGAGAAAAAACCCAAAAACAACCAAGAAACATTTAAAAATATTTCAGAAAAATATTCCCCTATTTCCACTCCCCATCTCTCTCTTCATTTGCACCACTCAACCTTAGTCTTATGTCCTAGTGTGTGGTCTAAGTGTACCAGGACCCTGCTGTTAATGCCAATCACAACCACCCTGAGCACGTATATTCTAGAACTCTTGGTTCAATAGAAGCTCTGGTATACACCAAAGCACACAGTACCGGCCTTGCTCCTGGTTCAGGCGCTATTTGCACAGCTATCCACACACAACACCAGCAGGAGGGTGAGAACTTCTTGCAGCTACTGGGGGCACCTCCTGCCAGGAGGCACTGAGCTGCTGCTGGGGTAGGAGAGGGCTGGCTGTGCCTGCCTGGTGGTCTCTCATCAACAGCAATCCTCTCCACTGCTCATTCCTCCAAACAGAGAGAAACGAGCTTTCCCATTTTGTCTATTTAGTCACACCTCTGAACCTGTTAGCAATTCTACTGCTGGTCATAACCTAAACTTTGAGATACCCTATAGTAACCGCACATCCCTGTGCTCTTTGTTGAAAAGCCTTTATCAAATGCTCTCTTTTGTCGCTGTTCTTTTTTTTTGTTAATGAGGGAAAATAATATAGCCTTGAAAATAAATTCACTGAGAATTCATTATTTTGAATGTTGTCATTTTTTCACTCACCACTTAAAGCAATGAGGACTAGCCTGAGACTTTTCTACAGTATAACTGCATGTACTTTATGGAATTCATGCTTAGTCTTCGATTTACTTAAAATTTAGTTTATTTCTGTGTCCTCCATGTTATTGATTTTCTCTAATGTCCTAGTAGATATGTAAATTTTAGTATAATAGATGCTACCCATACTTCTATAAATTATTTTCATGCTGCCAGCTAGCCAGCAAAAAATGAGAGTGGAGATGTCTGCTGTAAATTTGATGTAGCTGATTATTTTCATGGAGATGGACAGAGCAACATATAATGTAGCAAACATCCACATAACCTGCCTGTTTTAGGCATCACATTTCTGCAACTCAATTTTATTTAAATGCTAGCTAGCTTTGGTGTTCTCAGTACATGCCAGAATGAAGTGCTCCGATCATTCCAGAACAATCATTAATCAAGGAAAGAACATTGACTTTCAGCTAGGAATCATGCTGGCATTACAGAGAACATGTTTCTAAAATGAAAAGGAAGTCCTTGTATCTTTGTAAATGAATCCTGCGGCTTTATATTTCCTATAGTCTTAGAAAACTATATTCAAGACTTTTTTTTTGTGAATTGGCCTCCTAATTTCTTTCTCAACAAAATCCCCCTTTATCTTCTCCAGTAACTTGTACATTTCTTTTCCCAGAAACTCTGTGAGAGAAAATACCTCTTCAATGCACTTGGGACACCACATAAGTGATGCTACCTAAATAACTGACCCACTTCTAAACGGTTTTGCTTTTAAATGCTGTCAATATGTTTTTATTTTTTTCTAAATCTTAGGAAAACTTTCAAAGATGTTTCAAGATAAGTGTCTAAAACCTTCTGGGTTACTTTGAAAATCTAAATCCAAGTTGCTTTTTCAATATTAGATTATTTGATTCTCATAACAGACAAGCAATTTTTGCATGGTCCCAGCACATTACAAGGTTAAGAGATACTCACTTTGCACCATGCAAGCAGTAATTCTGGGTTGAACACATGGAAGCATAACTGTCATTTCCTTTAACGTCACCCCCATGAAGCTCGGTAAGATGGATTTACTCCCTACTTACCATGCTGGCAAAAGGAATACAAACTTCTAGAATGAGGTGGTATGGGGAATGTCCTCCTCCTTGCAAGGCACATGCAAGAAAATTACAGCAACACTTTGATCAAGTCTGCACTCTTAACATTATCAGTGAAGCTATGTAGCTTTTTTTTTGCCTCACAGTATTTACTGCATTTTGTCCTGGAAATTGCAGGTGTTCCTGCAGTGTTAATGCACATACGCCACACTGCCCCTTCACTACTGCAGCCGCTTTAGTACTGCAGGGTGCAGATAGCTATCATTTTGGAAGATGCTAGATCCTCTGTATTTGTCTGGTAGCTGGACTGACACGAAGCTGGATGAACACCAGCAGCAACATGGCTGTTCCTTGTAGTGTCTAGTTCTTATGGATCTGTTTGACTATAGGTACTTAAAAACATAACTGGAGGGGTGAACAGAACCCTTAGTTTTTATTTTCTTCTTAAGGGCTGTTTTCAGAGAGCTTTGCACATACCCGATCGTGGGGGAGGGCAGTCCTTCCCTGCTCCAAGAGGCCACGGCTTCCCTCAGCTCCCAGCCACCACATCAGGAAGGATTAGCCTCACTCCCCCGCACTGCAGCATCTCGGAGCGCAGTTGTCCCACTCACCTCCCTCCACATGGCCTCACTTTCTCTACCCTTTCGAGTCCGTTTCTGAATGACAGGCTTCTTCCTGCTGTCAGTGCTGACCCTTGATCCACAGCGGTAATGGTGCAAACAGACCAGTCAACGTCTGACAAATATTGTGATGAGCCTGGGGGATGGTTTGCTTTTTGGAAAGAGTTTTCTGACACTGCTGCGAAAGCCACTTGACCCTCTACTTCCACAGATTTGCGGTGGAAAAGAGATAGAGTGTTTTCTATTTTGGCTAAAACTATCCTATAAATACTTAGAAAGTTAGTCATGGTGCCAAGTGTTAGGACTTGGAAGAAAAGAAACATCACAGGTGCTGTGATAAAAGGCAGTCGGTAGTATATTGTGGCATTCATTGTTTTTCTGATTCCAAAGTTCTGTCTTCTACTTGATGGAAATATTTTCTAGTTCATTTATTTAATTATCTTAGGACTATCAACATAACATTTCACTTTCATTTCTCAGCTATCCAAATTACTGGTAAAATAGAATATACTGTCTGATTTTTTTTAGCCTGCTCTTTGATTTGAATGCTTTAAATATTTCAAAATAGAGTAAGCGAAAAAGAACAGACTTTAGCTTTACATTATCACAATCCTGCTACAGGGAGGCCTTGCAGCTCAGTTTGCCAGTGTAAGAAAAAGGTATTCAGTTTGTATTTGTACTGCCCCTCCCCCCCCCATTTTAGGCTATACACAGAAGGAGATGCAGTCTATCAAGTATAAACTGAGCTCTGGTACATGTTCACAACAGTCATCATCACTCAGAATTTCAGTTTAAGGGAAATTCTACTGTGTGTGAGCATATCTGAAAAAAGCATAAAGATAACATTGTTTTACAATTCAAATGAAAAGTCAAAACCTGAACTATCTAGTATAAACACAAATCATACATGCTGATGATCTGAAAGAGGTAAAATTGTGGTTTTATGAACTCTTTGCAGTACAATAATGTCATTTACATAGACCATGGAAACTTCCTACGTTAGTTCCTATATTTAGACCAGCTATGACCTACCAGTATTTACCACAAGTACATTCTAAAATATCGTTATACTTTGCCCTGTTATCAGCTTTTTTAATTACAGAACTTCTGTCATTTTAAAACTGCTATGAGAAACTGAACACATTTTAAAATTATCCTCCATTTATTACAAAGAAAATAAAGATAGATCAAGGTCACAGTTTCCTAATGTTATATATATCTATCTTTCAATCTTTTGGTAAAGCAAGAAGCTGCAAGAACTTCTACCCATCTCTTTGAGTCATTTGTACCTTCATATTTATTCTCCTGGTCTATAAAACATGCATAAAGTTTCTTTCTACTAATAGCAGCAGTAATATAATTTTAAGCAGTCCTTAGGAATCTCTGAGGTTGGGGAAGATGAAGGGTCCTTCTCCCACATCCCACAGGCTCTGCGGTACACCCTGCACTGGTGTTCACATGCAGGCGACAGCTGTACTTGGCAATATTATGCTTAATTTTGCATGTAAAGCTCAGGTTGCAGCGCGGCCCCCATGGTGCTTAGGGCCAGGAAGAGGAATACAGCATCTGTTCCTGTTGCCCACACACACACGAGTTCCCTGCCCTGGTGTGGCAGGATAACCTGTAGCACCCTTCACCTAGCCCTGCTGTCTGCCCCCGAATAGTAGGGAAGCAGCCACCCTCCAACTTCAGCTGGTTTTCCTGCTAAAGCTCTTTCAAGAACCAAAGCAGTTCTACTCCAGGTTTTAACAATATGGCAAATATGAGTACAAACAAAAGTATGGTTCAGAAAAAAAAAAAACCCACCCCAAAAAGACTAGATACTTAGAATAACCGCAGAATTAAAAAGAAGGAAGCAAAGACAAATGTGTCAAAATAATAGTAATTTACAACTCCTGAGTGTTCATAATTGCCATGAATCAGAGAGAGGTATTTTGACAGAAGAAATACAGAAGTACTATAACATGGGTAAAATTCCTCCACCAGCTTTGACTCTATTAACTTGTATTAACTAATTTTGTTGAATATTACTCATACCAAACTCCTATGATTTAAACTTACGTCATACCACACAAAGCCATGATAAAGAATTTAGCATTAAGAATACACAAAACCAGTGACTGTAGCTTTAATCAAGGTAAGAATTGATTTCAGCAGGTGTTCAGTTTGAATAAGTTCTGCAGATTTACATCTGCAAACTTGTATGGTGGTGAACCATAAAGTTAGATGCTGCAGATAATATAAGTTGTTGAAATATCATTTTGTCTACTAAATAAATAACCCCCCCAAACAAGCAACAACAAAACAAACAACACAGCCACATAAAATATATATCTAAAAAAAAAAAAAAAACCCACCAAAAAACTCCCCAAACCCACCAAACTAGAAAAATCCCTATCTAAGGGGAGTTTCATATCTTCTGACTAGAGAGCACAGAACTACTGAAAATAAGTTGAGCTTTTGGAAAACAGAAAAACTACTTCAGATTTTTCAGGGCAGAGAAAGGCAGAGGCAACATACACAGGGTTACACGTGACAAGGGACTGTGAAGGACTGTGAAAAGGAATCTTTGGCATTTGAGATGATGGAAATAGCTAAGGAGAAAAGAAAGCAGAGGTCAGGGAAAACACTTTGAGTAAGATGGTGCCTATCCTTCAAGGCTAAAGATAACATTCTTAAAATGAGAAACAAATATGTTAATTTGTCCTCTCAATGGCATAAAATGTCTTGTTTTCTGCAATTCATTGATCTCTGATAGATTCTAATCCAACTTCCATGAGAAGGGTGCTTGAATGCTTCACAAAAGATGATCTAGTTACCTTCAGAATGTGTTAATGAAACAGGACATTGCTGCTCATTTTACAGATGGAGAAGACAAAGAAACTAAATCACTGACCCAGTGTGTAACAAGTCATCCCTGGTAAAACACAAAATAAGAGGCCACACCCTAGACTATGTCACTAACCACTGCAGAGCCATCATTTCAAACTGAATCATGCCACCAATTAAGTAATACCATAATGAGAAATAGATTACATATGCAGTTTTGGGGATTGCTTACCTTTCCTTTGTTGTTTTTATTAATATACCATACATCTTAATACCATGCAGGACAGTTTGTTGGGAGTTTACCACCGGCAGAAGAAAGTACTGGCTTGCTGATGGACAGTAGAGGTTTACAGTATGCATCTTCATGCCATAAGAATTATGTAATTTTGGTAATACAATCTCAAAAGTAAAACACCAAACGGAAAATAAACTTCCCAACATGCCTAAGTAGACTGTACTCTTGTTCATAAAAGCGAGAGTTAAGACAGTTCCCTAAAACATTTTACAACATGGTCTGGTAAACAGGTGCCCAGAATGTAAAATCTAAAATGGTCAACAAACTGGACATTATCTCTTCTCTCTCTCTAAGGCATAAACTGAAGAACACCTTTGTCCTACTATTCCTTAAGAAATGAAGGGGATATTTTTTAGATTTGATACCCACCTTCCTAAACTCTTCATATAAAAAAATGTCTAGGCAGAAGCAAGGCACTAAATCTATTTGAAAATACCAGAATAAAAAATAAAAAAATAAAAATCACTGTCACAAAGGAAGTGTATAATCTAGTCAACATATAAATATACAGAACAAGTCAAAAAGCACGAACAGACAACTGTGCATACTGCCAACAAAAAATCTCAACATACCATACAAACATCTTC
This sequence comes from Nestor notabilis, assembly GCF_000696875.1. Classification (NCBI taxonomy): domain Eukaryota; kingdom Metazoa; phylum Chordata; class Aves; order Psittaciformes; family Psittacidae; genus Nestor; species Nestor notabilis. The sequence continues at coordinate 81,215 of NW_009925015.1, forward strand.
AGTAGCTTAGGACTCATATGACAAAGGCACTGTAGCCAAATGAAAAAGAACAAATGTATAACTCATGAGGAATGGCTTTTTAACACACTAGAGCTTTTGGCTGTCTAAAAATGGAATTATGAAACATAAGAAGCAATAGTATTGTCTCTAAAACTACAATCATGGTTTATTTTTCTAATATTGTCCTCAGTAAAACCTATGATTTGGAGATTATTCCTGTGCTTTGTAGAGACTTTTTCCTCCTGTTGATTTATGTGTCTTTACTACAAGGCTTAACCTTATTCTTAGCCTTACTTTGCTCTGTGTAAATGATCTAGAAAGGACTATATTTACTAGATTTAAAGCATTACTCTGAGCTATGATTTTTCTGTATGTGTGTGTATATATATATATATATGGCACATATTTGACATGAGATCACAAAATGCAGCAAAACATACTTCACATAGTGAAATCTTTCTCCCATGCTACATGTTGTACTTAAAATAAGGCAACAGTTGAGGACTGATGCAACAGACTATCCAATCTGACCCTTCAGTTGTCCTTTGGATCCCTTTTTCCACCTTTCCCTGCCTTATTTTTTTTCCCCGCCTTATTTTTTTTCCCCCTATTCAATGTAAAAATCTGTTATATATGTGAATTGCAATGTTGCTAAAAGAAGAAACCCATCTTCTTAAAAGTCTGTGCAAAAATTAGAGGAATTTAGTACTAAATAACTGGACAAAGCTGGGCAACAGGAGCAACGAAGAACAGAAAGGAAACATATAAACACACAGACTTATGTAAAATAAAAACGTAGCCCTTGCAAGAAAAACTATTAATTATCTTTTTTTTTTTTATATATACTTGGCATGTAGCTTTGAAATTGAAAATAAATCTCACCTAGCTGACAAGAAAGCACCTCTTATAGAAGACTATGCACAAGTACACAATTAACGTTAAATACTAAAGACTTCCATCTTTATGTTAATACACAGATCTCAAACCTGCTACAGCCCAATAGACATACAGTAGCTCAACCCCAGAACTGCCAGGCTATATTATTTTCGGTACAGCAACTATTTCAGTGACCTACTTTTTACTTGACCACTTTTCTACTCTAGGCAAGAATCAAAGCATAAAGCAGGAAAGTTTTTATTAATATTATCAAAGATTTCCTCTCTGGTTTAGACTCTACCTTTAAGTCAACAGGAAAGAAATTTGATGTGGACATTTATGGTGAAATTCTGCAATTGCAAATCAAAGCAGGTAACAGTGGTTTTGCCATGTAAGAAATTTGGTTTTATATTGATTCCTCCTCTAGTTTTCCAGTGATTAAATGATGACTGGAGAGGCCAGGGTGTGGAGCAGTGCACTTAGTTTTGCCAGCTGAAGACTCATAACAGGAAACGTATGACTTAATGTAGCTCATTACTTTCATTTTAAGATTTATCTTTAGTTTAAGAAGTAAGAGAATTAATAGTGGTCTCATCATTTAAATGCCATGTCCTTATTAACATAGGTTTACATTTCACTGTTAATCTCTGGTTTCCTCTTTGCTTCAGGAAGAAAAAAAGTTACTGGTTCCATGTAAGTACCAGCTTGTGTCCTGGTTGTTCAGGACCACTCGCACTAGGGATACATTTGGGCAAGACAAGGGTTGTGTTTAGGAAAGGCTCTATCCTTATGTATCATATAAACCGTGAGATTCAATCCTAGGGACCTGCTTCCTACCACCTGCTGGTGAGCATAACTCATTCATAGCAACAACTGTAAATTCAAATTACATCACTTTTCAGGGAGGGTATGATAAGTAAGGACCAGTCTCATCCCGAATTAAATCTTTTGCATATATCATCAATAGCAGTTTTTATTTATTATTTATATTCCTATGTAGAAAGAAGCCTTCCTTCACAGCTGCCTGTAACCGTTTCACCATCAAAACTGTCACTACTTTTAAACTTGCTAAGGGCTACTTCTCTGAGCTCTATTGTCACTGACTCATCAAATCTGAAATGATGTCTCTGACCTTTGAATCAGTTGTCTTATTTCTCTTTTGACACCAATGACAACTAGAGGAAAAATGTAGATGAAACAGTCAGAAAACAACAGTGAAAGCAAGTTGACAACGCCAAATCCATCCAGAAAAGCATCAGTTCTTAAAATGCTGAATGTTCTCTGTGAAATAAGGATGCTCTCAGCAAATGCTGCTTCACTGGAATTCAGTTGTTAGGCTCTACATATTATGACTGAAAAATTTAAAAAGCAGAGGAATACCTGCAGCCTTCTCCAGTGACTTTCAGTGAACGCAGTGGAGCCAAAGTCCTTGCATAAAGTCTAGTTTTACGTAAGGCTCAAATCTTTCACAGACAACGAGGCCAAGGAAGGAAACCATACCGAGCATCTGGCAACAGCCAGTCCTTTTCAGCTGTCTCCCATTGCCACTGTATTCATTGTACCTAGCTAATTGCAGCTCCCAAAAAATGAGGCTGTGAGAATGTCTCCTCAAGCAAAATTATTTGATCTGCCTGTGTCCAATATATTTCCCCTTTTGGATCAGTTACAACGTATCAAAAAATTATGGAAGTTGTATAACATAGTGCAATACATAATTAGCTTCACACAAAGCCTGAAGTTTGAAACCTCAATGCTAATAAATGCTAAGCCAGTAATACCTCATTTGGGGTCATCCAGCCTGAAACGCTGTGCTGAGCTTTAAACACAGTCAAAATTCACCCAAGCTATTGATCTGTATGATGAATCTCAGTTAGGAATTATGGTTCCTTTTAAGAATCAATTTGAGCTCTCTCAGCAAATGGGAAAACTTGACTTTCACATGTTTAACGGCTAATATTATCCAGGAAGGAAGGCAGCTCTCACATATGGTCACAAATCAGTTTGGAATAATTTTTACTCCAATGCCTATCCTTCTGATCTTTGGCCTCCTCGCAGTGTTTTTTAAATACAGACATCACTCCTCAGATGTTTGGGTTTTTTTTTTTGTTCTGTTCTCACTGGCAGAGATTATCAGAACAAGGCAGTAAATATTTCAAGAGAAAATAAAATTCAAAACTCCAGGGAGAGCGCTGTTCTGAACTGTCAATTACAATAAGTTTTAAGTATATAACAAATATCAGCAAGATAAATGTATTCTAACATACTGGTAATATGAGGGTGCTGGGGGGAAAAGAAAAAGTGTATTGGTAATAAGAAATTTATGAAGGGAAAAAGGGAGAAATGCCAGAGAAGGGAAGAATTTATCCTGGTTCTGTGAGTTCCTTAATAAACGACCTATTTCTAGCTTGAACCTAAATTCTCCCAGAGAACTACCATCATCCCAAAAAATTTGTACCAATGTTCAGGCTGCACATTAATCTATATTATTGACAATATTAGAGAGAGAAATTACCTTTAAAATAAGCAAACATGGATATTAATCAATTGATGACTACTAATTTAGACAATTAGTGTGAATTTGTAAAACAATATATTAAACCTACTCTCACTGTATGATGTTGTCTCAGAATATGTAATTCATGTACAGAAACAGAAAGAGTTAGCAATGAATGAAGGACTTGTGCTCCAAGCTAAATTGGGTACCAACACCTTCATACAATGTGGCGTAAAATCCTAAAAGATAATTACTTGCTCCAAACCAGAAACTCTTCTTGCTCCCTTTTCTAGCTCATCTCAGGTTTGGCTTTTGAAGTTTCATGTCTATGCTTGCTTTGGGAATTACTTTAATTTCCGTTCCAGCCACAGGGTTTTTCCTTCTAAATATCAATTTTCAATAAATATTTTTGAATAAAGGTGTTTTATGATTTCATCTGCTTATAGGCATTAAATATATTACTTGCTTTATTTCTTGTGCTGCCCTTTTAGTAAAATAAAAAAAAAGTTGTTTCTAACAAGAGCTTTAGGATAAGCTTTGATGGAAACATAAATCTAATTATAACTCTTACTTTCAGTACAATAAACTACATAATGGTAGTATTTTCACCTCACACATTATAAGGACAGATGAGTGAGCATAGCCTTGCACACAGCCTAAACCAGCCTGTAGTTTGAAAGAGAATCATAAACCAAACTTGAATATTCCACTTGATTTAATTTCCTCCATTTAAAACCTCTCAATACTCAAATCGATTATCCTGCATATGTATCATCTCTAAAATTTAATACTAGCCACTTCAGGAAATGTCTGTCAGGCTAACAATCAGCATGATACCATAAGCACTATGTAATATCTCATGTTAATGAACAAAGAAAAGCTTCAAAACCCAAGCATTTGTTCTACGCTCAATGGATAGTACAAATATTTATGATGTGTTACTGAGTAGAATTTACTCTTGCATGACTTTTAAAATACATATTTCAAAATATTATAGCATACAAGTCTGTGGTTTCCATAAGTGCCATGAACTCTTCCTTTGCTCCTTTTATCTGTTAAGCATTAAATTTAAGCACTGAGACAACTCATAGTTTGGCCATCTAGTCACAAGAAACCCATACCAGAAAAAACAATCACAGATAACCATCTTAATAAAAAGAAAAGGTTTGGAGATTGCATTATACTCACTTAATGATATGTTTCATCCATGGTGAAACTGCATTATTACATAGGTAGGCTGAGATTTTCAAATCTATATTAAAAGATGTGTACATTGGTTTCTTGAGAACAAGGCGTTCAAACCTCTTGAGTGTTTAAACCGTTATTCACTTTATGAAGAATTAGGGCAAACATTGGTTGCCAGAGATAGTTTGCACTGCCAAAATCATTACAGTTCTAAATGTCACCAACATTCTATTCTCCAGGTGTGAAAGGAAAAATTCCTATAGGAACACTATTTTGTTTGAAGCATTCAAATATTTCCAATAAAAATTCTTCAATTTAATATTACTGAATTATGCAAAAGAAATTTCATCTACTTACCAAATCAGTTTGTTTGGATATGAATCACACAGTTCAGGTTCAAGTATTTTTGGTAAAACTGGTTTCCAAACATACAAGTGCATTCAGAGATTCTGTAGAGACAATACAAAGGGAATATCAATGCTTTTGCAGGGTCTGTTTTTTAGGAGTGTTAGAATATTTCACAGTGTGTCATAAATACTAGCTCTATAACAATTTTGAAAATCTCTTTTTTTTTAAAAAAAATGGGAATTTCAGTATGTGTTTTCTATTTCATATAAAGTCTATCTGTCACTTTTAAGGAACATTGTGTCCTGGAAAAGAGGCATTTTATTTTACTTTATTTTTTTAACAAGGGAACAAGAATTTTCTATTCAGATACTATAATCAGTTTCCAGCTAGCACAGTCATTAAAGAATGAGCAATTCACTACGTTAACATATGCAGAAGCTTGCTTGTATATATTGTCTTCTGCCTGAAAAGAGTTAAATAGAGCATATAAATGATGAATACAGAGCATCTTGGGATACAAAACAACTAAAATGGGTTAATTAGTGAAAAACATGCATCAGAGTATAAAGGCTGAACTGTAAATGTTGTGGTTTTTTAAACCTATTATATCTGCTGATAGTATTTGGGATTATGGGTAATATCAAAATAAGAGATGTTAATTTCCAATCAGAGTTGAGTGGAACATATTAAGGAGTAAGAAATATTCATTGTTTGAATAATAGTTCAGATGCATTCCCATTAAACATACATTAGTGAATACATTTCTTTGACATGCTCATATATAAGCGTAATATGTAAGTGACCTAGAAAATACAGACCTCGTATAATCAATGACAAAAATACTGAGACAGATAAGCCCCGAGATCTTTGATCAAATATATTCTTTGGCAAATAAACAAAACATGTTTTCCTGACAAAAAATATTCTTTGGAGTATTGGAACTATGAATTCCCAAGCACAGCCCTCAGAGGCACTCTGCGGCAGGCTTGCTGTCAACATTAGATGGGTGAGAAGATACCAATCTGGCTAACAGTATCCCCCTCAACTCCAGTCCCCTTGTGCAAGGGAGTGCTCTCATTCCTGTCTGATGCTGCCTATTGCCAGCTTTCTGACTGAAGACTGTATATCCCTTTGTGATTTGCCATGTTACACAGAGCTGACCCGGCTGCTGTCATTTTCACAAACAAGAAATACACTCTTAGGTTGGTAAAAAGATAAGTCTTATATAGAGAAGTAATGATATGATTCCTCTCTACTCAAGTGTTGGCAAGGTGTTTTAGGATTTTAAGGACTTTTTTTCCTTTACCTAAAAGGGTCCTCCCTAGTGCTGTTGCTTCTAAATTGCTACACTGTTCTCTCCACCAAATAAGTGAGATTTGCAGGTTGGCTGAAATGAACGCTAATATGCCATTGCTATCTAATTCAAAATGCTCCAAGTTTTCTCCTCTGCCTCTGATTTGCTGCGTACATGTCTGTGGGCTTTCGAAGGAAAAGACATCAGAATATTTCTTTAGAAGAGATAAATCTCCTCAAAGATCTGTAGGCTCATGAGAGCCCAAAATACACTAACTCAATACAACAGCAGTCATTTGGTTAAAACAATCTGCTGGAATTGAGAAAATTTGCAGTCATAATACTGTTTCATAAAGTCTTTGAAATGTAATGCATCATGACATAGTTGTGTGGCTATCTGTGACCTGTGATCACCCTGTTAAATTTATCTTCTGTATAATGAGCTCATATGGAACCTTAAACAGAAGACACGAACAATGCTAATAAAACGTCGACTTGTCAATGGAGCAATAAAGTTTGTCACAGTTTAAATAAAAGAATTAGTGATGTTTTCAGTATTTAAGAAATACTTGTGATTTCTAATACAAACACTGAAGTAAAACTGTTAAGCCCTCTTTTTAACCGTATGCATTTTTAAAGTAAAAATCACATAACAATTCCAAACACGTAGACAAAGTCTTTTTTTATATGGATGTTCTCAGTTTGGGTTAGGCAATTGACATTTTAAATAGGGGTTGGAAAAGGATATACATCAGAGTATGCAGATAGAAATGTTAAAATACATATTTTATTTTGACAAGTAAAAGCTCTGTCAGAAGGTCTTTGATTCACAGAGCTGGAATACATTCACAGTTTTGAAACATGATCCACTATCATATTCATTTGTTAGACAGGTTAATGTCTTAAATACAAACAAATGTACATCAGACAGAATCCTAGCCTGATTGCTTGAGGGGCTGTGAGAATAATAAAAAAACCCTATTATTAAGTAGATTTAGCATGAAATGGAGCGATAGGCATTTTTTCCAGTTTTTACCTATTTCTCGGAAAAATGAACTCTGCCATTATTGTGTCTAATACATGAAGTATCTAATAAACACATTCAAACTAATACTTTTTTCATTCAAGGTGCTGTCTAAATATTTCCTATTGCCCAAATATAACTGAATGGTGATATTCCAACCAAATACATTTCAGAACAACCCAAATAAATTCGTCATACAAAGAAAATAACTATGGTTTATACTAAAATATTTCCATTGGAGAAACAGATTGCAGCTGACACTCAGTAAGAGGCTTTTTTTTGAGAGAAGTATTAAATCACTGAGTCTTCTGAAAGTGCCACCTTCCAGTGCTAACAGAATTTCAAACCTTTTTTTAAACACTGTAATTGCAGATTTTTTAGGTTTTGGTTTACTCCTTATTTTAGTCATCTTGTAAATCATCCGGGTAGATCCAACATGTAACTAAGTACATATAAAATACATAGAAACTAAAAAATTTTCAGAAGCCTGGGTTTTTTTTATCCTCCTCAACACCTTTCCTTTCAAACAACCGCGTATCTGCCAGCCTCAAACACAGTGTGCAGTTCCTTATTATGCCCTAGGACAACTCCTTTACTTCGAGTACCAATGGTGCGAGCTTTGTACCACCAGCACTAGCTTCAGAGGTGAAGCTGCAGAGTTCCTGTGACTCTTGGTGTCTGAACAAGATGCAGATCTTTTTTCGTCACAAGTACTTTATGATGACAACATGTAATAAGTAAAATGGATACAACTGAAGTCTATCCAAGGAATCTGTATTCCCAAAGCACAAAGTCACTAGATACCATTTTATCTGTGTTACTGTCAACATCATCCCTGTAAATGCCAACATTCTCACTTGCCCATGGATAGAGAATCTTTGAACCAAATATAGATAAATAATTGGCAGGGAAACTACCCAATACAGTTTTCTGTAGTTTCAGAAGTGTCAAATCTGTCAAAAATCTGTATCATTTCCAATCCTTAATTTGAACTGTCTTGAGGCATGACATGTTTTATTACAGTATAAGCAAACATACACCCAAACCACCAGCAGATAAACTAGTGAAAGCTAACCCTTCTGTTCTGCATCCTCACACAGCCAGCCACAGACTGAAATAAAACTGTCAGGACTCTCTGAAAACAGTCAGAACAGTGAAGGCACTTTCCCACCTCACTTCTAGAAGACAAAGGTGAGCTTTACCATACCTACCCCTCTTTAAGTCAAAATAAAAGCCGATATCTTTTTAAGTGAAACTGAATAAAAAGTTTATGCATAGCCCCAATAGCAATATCTCGTTTATCCCTATACAATCAGAGTCAACAACCTGTTTTTTACTGCAAAACTGTGGAAGTACCGAAGCTTCAGCTAAGTTCATATAAAGAATCCATTGAGCTGATAAGACTATCAGCAGGTGTAAGAATGAAGTCAGGCAAAATGTGAGCTGGTATAAAGAGAGGTTTGTCTGATTTTATATCCACCGTAGAGAACAGGGGAGGCATGTGGGCTCAGCCTTCCTGGAGCCCTTGCAGCCATATCAGAGATGCTGGGGCTCTTTGTCAGAGGTGATGTTTCAGGGAGGGCTGTTATCCCAGAGCTGTTGCTTGACTGGAAACATCAGATGTCACATTCATACCATGGCTATGCAGAAGTCAGAAACAGGCAGGCAAAAAAGCAGGATATGAACTGTAGTGTGAACAATCAGAGGCTTCACTTCTGGGAGATGGGATGGTGACAGAAGGTTATTTCTGCAGCAATCAGAGGAAGGAAAATTCCCATGTACTTTCAGGGGGACTGTTGGATGTAAAGCACTATGAAGGCCATGGAGCTAGATCTTGTACCTGTACATACACAGATGCACCTCAGTGTTATTTCTTGGGCAATTCCCATACCAACTCTACAGTGTAAATTGAATTTTTTCCAAAGGCATATATGACAAACAAGTAATTGTTTTTGCTGTGCAGTTACACAGAAATCGAGATGTCCCACACCTGTATAGTAAAACTCCTCCCAGCACTGCAGCGTATACGGCAATTGGCCAGTTGCACAGCTGGGATGTACTGAAAGTGCATTTCTCAGTAGATGGTCAGTTAAGCTCTGAGGACATAAGGACCACCTGTCTTTTTAAGTTAGTATTTTTTCTATCTTGCTGTTTATCACTCCATATAGTCATCCTCTCTCTCTCTGGGTGCATTTCCCCACTTTTTTGGTCCAGTAAAACTAGTTTAGGTTAATAACCTGTTGCTATGCTGCTGGAACTGAGACAGCTCCCTGCCTTACCCCATTAGTGACTGAGCCTGTGAAGCTGCTCCTGACACTGCAGAACTGGACAGCCCTCTACAACTGCTTGTGGACTGTATGTAGGCATAATAAGATTTTTATATTTCTTTGTATCCCAGAAAGGTGTAAAGTATCGCCAGAAACAGACCCATTCAGATAAGTCACTGCTTCTTTTAGGAGTTAACCAGTGTTTCTGGGATGGATAAAAACTTTATCATGTAATAAAGAGCTAAACGACAATAGCCTTACCTTATTCTTGGCTAGAGACTTCCTTCAAGTATCTTCTATTACTATTCTAAATGGAGGAACAAAACAAAGCAGCCTACATAAATTGCCTGCTAGAAACCCTGCAATTAAAAATATGACCAGGCAGGAATAATCCTGCCTTTGAAAAATAACTGCAAAGTTTGCCTTATTAAAATCAAATGTCTTAGCCACAACACAGAGCAAGAGTCTGGATTTTCAAAATAAGATTTCTATTCCATTAAAAACAATATTTTCCATATTAAAAACAATTGATTTGCTGTAACTGAATTTCAGTCTCTTATTAACAGAAAACGAATAAATTAAATGCTAAGAAAAATTAGAGAAAAAAAGACAACAAGATGGAATATTAGTAGATGCACACTCCACAGTTTCGCCTTTCCTTGTAGATAATTAATATGTTCAAATTATTTAATTGAAACATTATGCATGATGCCACATGTTGTTCCTTAACCAATGAACACATATACACTAAGTTTGCAGGACAGAAAAATTCTTGGCAACCATGGCTTTTATAGGCAGATGAAAATGACAGATGCATTTTTAAGTGAGGAAGGATATACAGAACTGGGGAATTAGCAGTGGTCACTTTAATTAAAAACATGGCCATATGACCTGTTTACATTGCACAAGAGTACTGTGAAAACATTTAGATGAATGTTTGTGCTGTCACTTTTTATACTTTGTCATATTGTGTATAAACCCTAATTCTAATAAAATACATTGTAAAATCTTGCAACCACTGTGACAAACTGCCTTGTAAGTGGCTGAGTAATTCCATTATTCCCTCTCAAATTTAACTTCCCCATTTAGCAGTGGTGTAATCTAATAAACTAGAGGAGCAAGACAGGTCAAAGATTTTGGGTCAGCTTATTCTAAGCAGAGTGCCAATTGAAAAAAAAAAACAACCAGACAATCAAGTCCCAGGATTACATCCCAGCAGTTACAGAAGAACAGGATTACATGGTTTATTTTATAACACTTTCTACTAATTACAGTATGTTTTCATCATTCATATGTCAGAAATATGGACCCTGGTCTTAGTGCACAGCTACATCAAGACAAACATGCTGCTAGCATATATCCAGTAGTCTGACTTGAACCTGCATGCTCATGAAGAAGACTAATAGGAGTATCCTCTACTCCTCTTCACACGTCTTGGCACATAGCTGCCATTCACAATGGTGGGATATGTGCACAAGCTTAGAAGTGGAAAAATGTGTTTCTTCCTTTGATTTTCCACACAATACAGCCTGTTTACTAAATGTTGTTGGTTAATGATAATCCATCTTTCAGAAGGCTTTATTACATTCAGCATGTGAAGACAAATTAAGTAAGTGCAGGTCAATAATGCTATTTTAACTTGGGGAAGGAAGGACTTGGTGTTTGATACAAAATTTACTATAGAAAATCAGAGATCTGTTTTCATCCTGTCTTTAGGAAGTTTTTTGGTTGCTGAGGATTTCTTTGTCTGGGTTCACCAAATACCACCTTCTGTAACTGTGAATGAACCTTTACCCCAAGAAGTTGCCTCTGAAACTATGTTTAAAGAAACCTTTCCATTGACAACTGGCCAGCTGGAAAACTCTGTATTGACCTCTGTGTTGAACAGTTCACTAAAGTAGATATGGAATTTGGAGAGAAGGCACAAGGAATAAAAATTAAATGTAGCAAAAGGAAGCATGCTTTATGTCTACATAAAAGCAACAAACCAAATTCAGTTGTCCTGCAGTCCTATGATGCTCAGAGAGAACCACTTCTGTCATGTAAGAGGAGTGGGGAGGCCCTAGATTTGCTTGGAGGTTACAAGATTGTAGAGGGAGACAGGAACAATTAAGCACACTTGGCAAATTCTGAAGGATCTGAGTATGTCCTGAGGGCTTCTGATTTTGCCTAGTAATTTTATAATAAACTGTAGAAAGCCTTTAATCTGTGCTTTGTATTCAGTGAAGTCACATCAAAGGAAAGAACAGATCACTTACAACCATATGGAAGCTACTCACCATACACCTGGGCAAAAGATACTATGGAACTGCTAAACACCCTCTCTTCAATACCCCACCCCCCTTCCCAGTCATTAAAAGGAAAACTTGCATACATATAAAATCAAGCTCCAGGAAATGCACAGGCAGACCATGCTCCCTTTGTTCACCTCTAATTACTCAAAGTCTGCAGCCTCTAGAACCCCTCAGACCAATCACCATAGTTTGTGCTCCCAAGCTTCTGCCCAACCATTTCAACTCTGGGTTATGGCAAGTTCTTCACATTCAAGCAATGAGATGCAAGTGTAATACTGGCACCTTCAAATTGCTGACTTATCACCTTTGTACTGCATCTGAACTCACAACGAGGTCCCTAAGCTCACATCTTTCTTGAGCATGCATGCAACTCCATAGGATAGAAGGATCAAAGTTATGGGAGAAATTTTTCTTAAGAAGTTTAGCAAGGAAGGAGAAGAGTTGATGTGGTGCCATTTTCCATGTTCTAATGAAACTCTTTGTTCAGTTCTAGGAAAAAGATGACTGCTTTTTGCGAGGGAATATTTCCCTGTCTCAGTGCTGATTTTAGAGCCACCACTGAACGGGTGGAACAAGGGGGCTGTTATAACCTCTGTGTATCTTCAAATTCCAAGTAATCTTCCTGGCCTATAAGAGTTAACTCAGTAACTCAAATATCTCATCAAATTAAAACTGAGCTAGTTCATAAAAAAGCTTTTGGTGAGCTACAATCAAAACCAGTTAAAGACAAGAAGTTTCTAATTCTTTTAGTCATGAAGGTTACATTCAAAGTTTCAAAGGTAGTGTTCTAAGAAGCAGATAGCAGAAGTGATAGTTTTGAGAGGGATTAGTTGTGTCCATTCACCAGAGGGAAGAATTAGCTTCAGATCCATTTGATCAACTGAAATATTGATGCTAAAAGAAAATAAAATTAGAAATGCTGCTGCTCACAAGGTCTGCATGCATTTTTGTTGTTATAATTTTCTCATGTACTGAAAAGAATTTGGAAAATTCACAACATTATTAAGTTCCATCAAAACTGATTTATTCTTCTGTTCTATACAATTGTATTATCTTTCTGCTTTCCTGCATAATATTTTTACATTCTACATATTCCAGTCATTAAAGGAATTATTGATTTAAAAAACATGGTGAATGACTGTTATCACTATTTGCTTTTTTTAAACACACATTATTCAATAAACAGTTTCCCCACAAATGTTGTACTATATATACACATATATATACATCATGTATATGTATACGATAGTTTTTCACAAGCTATAGCAAGATCTTTCAGAAGGGTTGAAGACTATCAGGGACAGTGAAAATTTCATACATCTGCAAGTAAAATCACTCAGTGTTTACATACTAAAAATGAGGTAGGGTCCATTTCTGATGCAGGAATATAGCAATCTAAATAAACATCAGAATTTCAATTTAGATATAAAATATGTAAAATGTAAATAAATATTATGCTAAAACTGATTAAAATAAATAAACCAAAATAAAACTCGGTAACTATTACTTTAATCAACTGTCGCTTCTCCATAATTCTCTCTTTTAATACTAAAACATAAATTAGAGAGAATTTGAGAATTAAGAGTAAACAATGACCAGAAGTGTTAAATATTTTAAAATGTTTCAGAAAATCATATGACATTTCCCTTAAATGCCAAATAAAACCATAGATGACCATGTATACCAAGAAAGTAAGGCATGTAGTCTTTAAAAGCCAGCAACAACAACAATAAAACAAGCTCTTCTATAGCAACAACTTAAACTGTGAGCTTTTTTGGCACTGAGCACACGAGAAAAACATGACGCTCAAGCATCTCTAGCCGTGTTAAGTTTTCACAATTTGGAAATGTAGTCATCAGCTCTGCTGAAAAACAGCCACCAAATCAGGCTGTGCAGAACAGCGCCTTTGTTGCACTTGGTATGCACTGACAAAAGACTAATTCTTTGCATTGTTAGAAAGACTAGCTGCTTCAGAACAAAACACTACTATTCCAACTTGTCAGAACAAGCTTGGAGAAAACTAGATAAGAGCACTTGAGTGATCTGTACAGAGAGACAATTGAACTGGAAGTGAAGTTACATACACGAATGAACTATTGTGCGGTACAGCTTTAATTGTCTGAAACAATTCCTTGGTCTTGTTTGTAGCAATGATATTCTGTTTACTAAAGCTCTTATTTGATGGATGTTTCAGGGCATACAGCTAGAATGCTAGTGTTCTTTAACAAATAGTATGCTGGCAATATGTGATGACAGGTACTTAACATACAGTATGGAAATATTCATTTCTGAAATACGCACTCTTGTTGAATTTAGTTTACTATTAACTGTAATAATTTATGATTTTAAGTAACTGTGCCACACAATAATCCGTGCACAACACATGACATTCAGGAATGGCTACAGATGGAGTTTTCCCGTACAAAAACCAGATCATTATGTACTGCACCTGTTGCTACCAGCCGGACAATCTTGCACTGTAATTCTTATGTTGCACTAATAATTGTCAGATTAGTATTTAACTGTTCTTCCCCAACAGTTGGTATAAACTGAGGCACATGCATCCCTTCAGATTTGACCCAGCAACAACCTAAGCACATGTGTTACTACACGCATACTTGTAGTCTCACTGGGATGCCAAAACAACTTTGAGCATAAAAGAAAAAGGTACATTCATGTAACGAGGAGCCACCTTTGTATGCCTGAAGCTCTGGCTGCAAGAGACTTCCAGGGAAAGCGAGTTTTCTCCAAATGTAATGTAAGGGTGGAGATTTTTTTTCAAGTGACACAGAAAGAAAGTAGGTGGGAGAACTCTATTTATGCCGATGCTGTGAATTTAGTTTAGAAATTAAGATTTAGAAATAAAGCATAATGACATGCACACAATCAGCCAAACATACTGTCCCAGATAGTATAAGTGAAAATGAACATACAGGATCAGATTAACAGAAATGGTCTTTTGGGGGACAGCTTTCCAGTAAGAGGGCTTCAAAATGCATAATCAGAAAAACCAACACTAAACAAACATGCTCCTTCTGGTATTATCTATGTAGTTAATTAAATTCAGTAAAAATAATAGCTGTCTACTCCCATTCAATATTTTCTGATATCAAATCGTTACCAGTTCTTCCTTTTCAGCAAGTACTAGCTTAATTAGTTTTATATTATGTGTATATATCTAACTCTGGTTCATATTTATCTGATTAATACTTACAATATTTTCTACTGTCTGGGTACTAACACATACAGTTGGATCAAGAAATAGATTTTAGTGCATCAGCACTTCCATACCAATAAGCGCTTCATGTTTATTTTTATGCTTGGAAAAAGACTAGGAATGTCACTTGAACATCTGAAATGTTATGTCAGTAAACATCTGTAAATAAATACATAATACTGTATTATGGCCAAATGGGCAAAGAGTCCTGCACACAGAAGAGTGAAAGAATTAAGTCTGTTAGAAAGTACATTCTGTGTTTGATGTTTTTACTCCAGGCTTAGGAGATAAGAAACCCAACAAGTGTCTGATGTTAAGTTCTTCAGGAATTCTTATTTTAGCTATGAAAGGCTAATTTCCTTGCATGATATTTCTTAGTACTTTTCTTATATGGTAGATCGATGATATAAATGCTGGGAGAACAGCATGATTAAGCAAATATATGTTTTTATCATTATAGCTATTTTCACCGCATTGTAGATGAATTATTATATTAAGGGTAAATAACACTCATGTGTAGAATTCCACATTCATAAGCGAGGTTTACTTTACAGAAATCTAACTACAGTAACGCTAGTTGTGGTAGGGGTTTGTATCCTAATAGTTAACATGAATCTTCATCATAATTAAATACTAATATGATTTTAAAAAAATTAAACTCTCATCTTGCGTTTTATGCCAATTTCCTTTTGTGATTCTAATTTGCTTTTATTGTGGGAGCGTAGTAGCTGACAGCTTATTCAGGAATTAGGTCCTGCATACTGTTTGCGACAGCTGTAGACTTGAATCATCCCCTGTGTGAGCAAAACACAAATTTCCTAGACGTGCATCAAACTGCGTTCAACCAAAATGTGAGATGACTCTTAAAACTATAGCCCCCAAGCCTTCAGCAAACATAAAGCCTGTCATGTGAAATTCAATGTGGATCTTAATGTGTAGTGTTCTATTGAGCTACTGTACTTGATTTGAAACTAAATTTAGGTATTGGAGAACAAAATTATAATCACAAAGCCTTAAGGGGAAAAGAGAGAACACAAGAATAAAGCAGTATTTTCTTAATGTAGTGGTAGTGAAGAACCATTCCATATAAAGATAATGCCTTTTTGTCTCCCCTCCATAAAAATCTATGGCAAAATTTATTCCAGATATTATTCAATGACCTCGTTTTTCTGCTCCTGTAGTCTTAGCTGACATTGCTAGCATTTACCACCTTTGAAAAAAAAATGGCATCTTGGTTCATACATGAAATGAATAGACTTAGAAAGGGAATGAAAAAAAACAAACCCTGAATTTAGTCATAGTGGAAAAAAACCTCAGGGATCAAAATGTCTACTGAAAGGCAGGTTGGAAAAGTGTTAATGCACAAAAAGAAACCCGAGTCAACTTTCTGAAGAAACCTTGAGGGTTTCCAGGACATCACTCAAACCTGAGATACAATATACAATCGAAAGATATGGTATAAAGTTTCATTGGTTTATGGCTATGTTAAAGTGCAGAAGAACTTTGTAAAAGTTTACTGAGGCTGAAAGTAACTCAGCTTTCACAACTCTGATTCACTTACTCTGAACACTAATTTCAGATTAAAAACCCTACATAAATTTTAAGTATATTTCATGTTTGCTTTGTATTTATGTGCTTTTAAATTTTTTAAGACATAAGCCTATACTATCATTTACACTATACCCATAGTTACCAAATGTATTCATAATTCTGCAGAATTATTTTCAGCCCAGCAAGTTTAAGAGACATGGGGATACCTGGCAGCATAGCAAAGGGACCAGGGAGAGCAATATAGGAAGCAGAGAAAGTGAAGGGGTACAGAAGATAAGGGCAGAGGAGTTTAGTGATGTGGGATGTAAATCCATTGGATTTACAGGATGCATAAAACTGGACTCTGCTGTTCATAGAATAACTTCTTTGGGTTAGCTGTATAATGGATAGCATAGCTTCAAACAAGTCAACATGTATATATCCTGTAAAATGCACTGAACTAGATTCTAAGCTAGCTATAACTTCTGCTCCAAAGCTATTTCCATCAAAACTCAAGAATCACTATCTTTAGAAATGGAAAGCACCCACAGCCTATTGTAAAATTAGAGTTGGGTGATGTTGGAGTCCAATCCCTTTCAAATCTTAGCATTTGGCTTTTTTTTTTTTTCTACCGTAGGTGAGCGGAAGTCCCAGATGAAGATAGCTTCTCACACAGCAAAAGTCTGGATTCTGAGCTGACCTTTTGGGGTCTTGGTTTTACATAGTTTGCAAGCTGGTGTAGAGAGGACATACTATGATTTAACAGAAGGATCATAATGGTACTACTATTCGTTTCCAGTGGTACTGAAATAATAATTGCTTAAGATAGTGATTAAAAAATTCCCATCTGAATGTAAAACCATCGAGTTATATAGCAATTCATATGAGAGCTGAGAGGATTAAAACCTGGAAAATGCCACAGTGAGATACAGACCCAAGTGGATTCACGTAAAAGAACAACTCCTTTACCTAGCAATTCCATCACCCTCTGTCAGACAGTGCATTAGGAATGTTTTCCCGTCACACTTCTGCGGGATGCTGTATCCCCTTAAGGCCTGAGGAACATTACTCATAAGCTAGTCTGATTAAAGTTTTTCAAGCTGCCAAATCATGTTCACTCTCCAAGTATACACACGGAAACTCCTGTCTCAGTCCTCTGTTTAAGAATACACTAATGCTAGTGTCTATATAAGGCTGGGATTAAGACAGTTGGATTAAACAGCAATACATCCATCAGAAACTGAAATTAGGCCTCTTTGAACATCTTAAGCAGAAAGGAAACGAGTCACTCCACTATCTAGGCTTAAAAATAGGCATTTAACTTATATCAGCTTAAATCAAATTCTTTAAATCATTCATGGAAATTCACCGGTAATTCAAGTTAAATATCTGAAGTAATGAGAACTAGGCACCTAGAGACAGACATGAATCAAACACACATCAGTTAATAAACAGGTTTTGATTTAACAATCAAACATGCATCAGAATTTTTAAAGATAAATTCAAATTACCTGTGTTTTGAGAAGAAAGGAATAATGTGCTTTTGTTTTGCTCAGACCTATGCAGCTGAGAGGAGAAAAAATAGGCTCTGAGAGGAGAGCTAGGCTGCGCTGCACCACCACATGTTAAGGTGTAACAGAGAAATGGGAATTAAAAGTATCAGGTATTAAAAGGTGCTCAGCATCAGTGTTAATGCTACAAAGGTGTTGTTAATGAAGGCCTAATATATGACCTTATATTTCCTTAAAGGTTAGAGTAGCTTAGAAAGACCAAAGCCAGGTTAATAGATACTAGTTTCAGTGAAGAAGTATCAATTAAAACAAGCCTATATTATTAACATATGTGTGATTAATAACCACCTTGGATAATTGTTTCGGTCAAACATTATTTACTCAGAAACAGGCTGCTCTCAAAAATATCCACAAAGGAAAATACTTAAATATCTCAAATTTGCCATTAACATTTATTTTTAGCTTTTTTATTGCAAGAGTATTTTGGGAAATGTTTAACGAGGAGACTGTGTTAATGATACAAGTGTTCTTGAATTCTGTGTTTTTCTTTATTCAACCATAACAGAAGCCAGCTGCTGATGTTACATAGGAATTGGCTTTGATCTTTACCAAACACAGGAGGAGTACCCTTTCTACATTTCTTTTTAGTTCTATACCTCATGATCACCAAAATCCAGAGCGCCTCATGTGTCTGACCCAATTGCTCAGTGGAAAGGGGTACAGAGCACGTGAGAGGCAGCTCTCTGTAGACACAGAGCATAGGTATACCCAGTGAGGGGGGTGACAAGATGGTTCAAAAGGACATTTGCATTAAGCTTGTATGCCCCTTTGCTTCAACAATCTCACTGACTGCTGCAGGATCTATCAGCTTTTCTTTCCGTCACCTACTCTCCCCAAGGTGACATATTAGCTAACTTCTGGGGTATTTTCTGAGGAAACGTAGCTGTAGCTAGAAATAGGAACAGAACACATTGGCTGATATAAAAATCCCTGAAGCTTGTGTGATGCTTGGCTCAAGCATTTACAAATTGCCACATTGCAGCCAGGAAGAAATTTCCCACCAGGGCTGCCTGGCAGAAGAGCCTGGGCTGTTGGTCTCCCCTCCTAGCGCAGACCCTGACTTGTATCTGAGGCTCACCTGGAAATTTCACTTAGCAAGTTCTGTGCTACTGCAGTGTCCTGTGATACCTATAAAGCTTCTGAGGTCTCCTGCCTTCTTCCTATGGCACACTGTAATTGTGACCACAGATCTTTTATCATGGGTTTAAGCTTGTTACAGGGTATTAGAAGTGCTGTGCAGCCTCTGGGAGGAGGAGCAGATGATGTCCCCTGGGCCCACCCAGATTAACTGCTTGTTACACAATTGTCAGTGACAGCCCAGTTGGTCCTTCTCATGCTAGGGTTTCTAACATGCACATCATGAACCCGCCCTAGTTACAAGAAAAATGTGTTGATTTTTTTGTTGATTTTGTTATCTCTTGGCAGTACCTTCTCCAGAGCCACTGTCTACATTTTTTTCCCCTCCTTCACAGCAGTTGTCTTCAGAGACAAGCCACAAGCAAAATCAAGCTTAAGCCCCTCCACCCTCAACCTATTCTATTTAACCAGGTGGCTTAAAAATTATGGCTTAAAACGTCTTATTAACCAATGTAAAACAACCTTTTTAAAAGGAAGAGATATATTTCATAACATTACACATATCTTTCAGAAGCACAGAAACTGAAGATGGAATCCCATCACATAAATTATTCATTCTCTGCCAAGACAGTTCCTTGTAAGGATTGAATAGATGAAAAGTTAAAAAGGTTTTAAAGTTAGAAAAGTTTAGAAGTTAGAAAGGTTTTAAATACTTGTAAATGGATGACAGAAATCAAGCATTCCCTAGCTTCTCAGCAAGATAAACCATATGGATATTAAAGCACTATTCTAGTCTCCCTGTTTATGTTTCTGTCTTGGACTGTTTTCTTTTGCTAAAATATAGTCTTTACTCAGAATAAATGAGATTATTTTTTGTTTCTTTTCCCATAACAATATAAGTGAAATATTTGTATGTGATAGATTTATGCTGCCTTCTCAAAGGAGGGGTAGTTTGGACGTAGAATCCAGGAGATGGAAAAAATACAAACTAAATTGCACACTTCTCTTTTTGTGATTAAACAACACACATCAGTAGACCAGACATGCAGTTTCCTGTTTGTTTCATTTCAGAGGACAAGGAGGTTGACGAAAATATTTATAAATATAATAATAGAATGTTAGTCATCTTCTGTCATTGGATGTTTTCATTCAATGTCATGTAAGTATATAATGACAAAAAAATTTAGATCTGAATTTTAAGATATTCAAATTAAGATCTTAAAATTAAGATTTTAATAGTCAGAAGAAATGATACTGATATGACATTTGCTTGCTATCTTCATCCTTTTTATACATATCCATAACTTTAGCTCCATCTTTATAACATGCATTACTGCATTGCAAAGACCATTTGTTTAATAAAATCCAAATTTCTGTTCAATGAATAATAAAACTGTACGTTCACACATTATGCAACACAGTGGCCAAACGAATCCAATTTGGGTAGCACCATTACGAAAGACTAAATCACAGCTTTGCTAGTGTTCTGTGAAATTTTGTGTATTGAGAATGTTTCTGAAAAGTTTCTGAGTGTAGATTTTGGAAACTGTGCTGTAAAGAACCCATTCCTCTGGTTAAGAACAAAGTCTTAGGACAAAGCACAAATCATTTTTATTTGGCAAATATCACTTAGAGGTGCCGATAAACAATGTATGCTTTATGTACTATTCTTTCAGCAGAGGCCATGGCTGCTGCAGAGCAGTGCAGACTGCGTAAGGATCTCCATTTCAGATGCCAAGACATTTCAGAAAATAGTATCTTTGAGGCCGATACTAATTTCAATTAGAGGGGAAAAAAAAACCCCAAAACTCCCTAGGATTTTCAGGGCAACAGAAAAGAAAGAGTATTCCATTTCTTAAAAACTTAGAAGCCACACAGCTTTTTAACATCTCCCTACCTAGTGGGTGAGAAATCCTGAGCAATGTCTAACAGTCAGCTTCTACCTGATCTGTACCTCAGTGCCTAACTAAGCAGTTTCATTTTGGAAAAGCCTATGCAAGGACAGAGCAAAAACTATTGTGCTTGGTTTTCTTCACAACTACTGTAGCCAAACACTCTCCTCCCTCATTATCCATGCAAGGAAAACAAGTTTGATCTACCTGTCTATCCTGATCTATACAAGTTAAAATCAAAACCCTGCCTTGATACCTTGTAAAACCTGGGAAATAAAGGGTGATAAAAGAGCTGGTAGTACTGTACATTTCCCCCACTATTATATAGTGGGGGAATATTTCACATTCTGGTGAAGGCGAGGCTGCATGGCTGCCCCTCTGCCTCACTGCTTGTGTGGTCAACACTAAGCACCTTGTACCCTCTCGCGCAGTAAAGCTAGTGACCCCCTAGTGTCTTCCCACATCCTTAATCTTCTGGTCTAAGCAGGAATTGAAACTTTTCGTTCATTCAGTTTATGCAGGGTGATACCAAGCTTTGTTTGTGTTTGGTTTTATTTTTCTTTTCCCCGACTCTTTACTGCTCCATTTAGAATTGCAGCACAGAGACTGTATGTCTGATATTAATTATACAGTAGAATTTAATGCCCTTCCCAGGCTTGTTACGTGACTGTTATCACGAAAGGGAATTTTATGTTTGCAGTCTTGTGAAGACTGAATAAAACTGCAGATTTTCTGGTCAAAGAGAAGGTTTGTTTTAGATAACTTCTGTCATTACTTCTCAGCAGCAGTGAGCATGCTCAAATATGTCCAGGAAATTCCCTTGAATTCTCAGTAGGGTAAGGAGGAGTCTCCATGTAATTGCAATGGTTAAAACACATACAAGATGTGTGATGCCTGTTAGAAAAGACAGTAAGTCTCTTTCCTGGATTTTCTTTCTCAGGCTATTTATAATTCAAATATACTTTCCTTATTCACTTATTTAAAAACAGGGGCTCCATCAAAAGGGAAAAACACACTAGGAAGAAGCACTGGGCTACATAATCAGTTTTCAGCTGAGACTTCATTTACCATACTGAACTAGTTTCACACAGTAAGACAACCTTATGACCAAACGAGACAAAAGAAAATCCCTTGTGGGGATGTAGCACTGATCAAGGGAACTTCTTTTGCCAGAAAAGACAGTTTCATCATGGCAGTTAGGGGTTTTCTGACTAGAAAGAAAATTACGTTGGACAAACAATTCTGCTAGAATTGCATATACCACATTGTTATGACAGGGGCTTTAATTTATTTTGTACTCTACTGTAGTGTAGCTTAACATAACAAAATAAAATATTATGGGATGTACTTATATTCTAATACTGAAAGGAAATGACATCTTTACATGAAATGCTTTTCAAGTGAAATATATATTTTGATTCCACTGTGATAAACTAAAGCTATAAATTGTCCTTTTATTTGAAATAGTCTTTCAGTTCTTCAACTTAAAAAGCTAGATTTAAATAGATCCAGACACAAGGACCCACAAAAAATCTAAGTGATCCCAAGTTTTGTGGCAGAATCCTCCTTCACAGCATTCCCATAGTAAAAGACAGACACATGTTGAGAGTTTATAATTTCAGACTGTTTCAATCTTTGCTGCAAATTTTAGTAAACAGTCAGTAAAGTTACCAAGGCTTTGGTGGTGGGGACAGACATTTACCATACCCAATGGGGAACATTTCACTTTCTAATCTAAACAGAAACACTAGCCTGCACGACAAAATAAAACCCATAAAAAAAAAAAAAAAAAGAACGTGCATATTTTATTGTAGGTTCCCATATTGTTTCTGTAGCTACATCACAACCATGAACTCTGTATTCTCTCATCACAGCATATTATCATGCTGGTCCCAGCTCTTGGAAAAAGGGAAATACAGAATACACATGTGATATAAAAGAAAAGACATATGCTTTAGATTAAGACGATCTCAAGATGTTAAATCCCAGACCTGCTTCATAGAGAAGGAAAAATGGGTATTAGCACCGTATGATAAGCATTCAGTTTAGGACTAGACCATAAATTGTAACATGGTGTTTTTCCTAGATAATGTATCCTAATTTGGTTCCATCTTACTTCTGAAACACACCATCTCATCAACATTTATTCAGTTACATTCATTACACCAGTAAGAAGTGCAGCTATTTTTCTGGCAGCCTGCTGCTCCCTCTTTTAATCCAATGCTGAGATCATTGTTCTCATTTGTTGAGAGTCAAGCAGTGAGCTACTTATGTCTCTTGACATTAAATATTTACTGGGCTACAGAAGAAGTTGATTCTATAGACACCTTTGGTTTGGTGTTGATGTAGAAGATTTAATATTTGACATTTCTATAGGAAAAATTTTGGTTTACTTTGCCCTAACTATTCTTCTACTTTGCTATAGCTGAAGAAAGAAATACATTAGATTTTCGTACCTTTTCTTACCATATGGATATCCACCCACAAAAAAAATAATTTACCCTCATTATTAAAATTCTTCTGATAGGTTTTTATATTTTTAATTGAGACTGTAAACTGTCTAGATCACTGCTACATTTCTTAAATGGTCTTTGTAGCACTTCCCCCTCAGTCTAGCTTTGAGTGACTTATAAGAACTGATCTTCCTAAAATAGTTGTGAAACCATATGTACACATGTATATCATAAGAACTCATGTTGAAATAACTAATAGATGTTCCTAATTAGAATGACATAATTTGCAAGAAATATCATTGAACAATTCACTAGTGAAGAAGAGGAGAGGAAAGGAAACAATAGGACTATATAAGAGCTAATATTTTCCCCTAACTAGGTCCAGTTGAATATGGCTGGCAAGAAATTAAGATTACCAGGTTTATAGCATTTTCTGATGTTCCATAATTTGTTTTATTACACATCAAAATAAACCAGACCCTTCACAATTAATTAAAAATACAGGAAGGTTAGGAGTGGTTCACTTGTTTTCTGGATCAAAGCTTGGACCTTAACTTGTGTCACCGCTTGCCAGGTGATTAACCCAAATACCTGGGCCTTCTCAGCTCCTCTGTTCCCCCTCTCCTTATTTTCCAGCATAACTTCCACCAAAGTCAAGAACTTCCCATGAGAAGTTCTGTTCTCAAGTAAACAACGCTTCTGGACAGAGGAATGTTTAGTTAAACTACTTCCCACATAGAATGGTTTAGTTTGGAAAGGAGCTCTGAAGATCCTCTGGTCTAACTCCCTGTTCAACGCAAGGCCAATTTACAGCAGCTTGCTATATTATTGTTTTAAATGTAAATGCTGGTAATCTTTATGCAGTCTTTTTACTTCCTCAGCTATGTCCAATAATTGTGTACACCCTCTTGCAATTATCAGAAATAGTCTGATGACTATCAGTAGATCATTTCAAGCCAACGCCTATGTAGAAAATCAGTAGAAGAGATTATATATCACGTAACACTACACCACAAGTTTCCCCGTTGAGTTTATTAGAATTATTGGTGCAGCCAGAACTTTTCAGTCACTCAGCAACTCTCCAACTGCTCCATCAGGGTACTGTAAGGAACAGTTTGTACTGTGTTTGAAGGGGTATAAGAGGACACATTGGTGAAATTGGCCCCAACTCAATGTTACACACGTATCTTCTATCACAGAGCTGGCCCAACTTTTGGACAGTGCTCTACAACATTATTGCTCCACAATACTTATATAGCATCAAAATAAATTCAAAATGTGCCTATTTTTACTGGAAATGTTCAGAATTTCAGCGAAGTGTATATGTTTTCCAATAGATCTGTGTGTGAAAGAGGAACAACCACAAAACAAATTGCACTGCCCAAAGTTTATGAACTGTTTGTAAACAATACAGCAAGAAAATTATTTATCCTATCCATTCAATGAAATTAAGGAATAATAAATACATGTGCAGAAATAAAACTCCTTTCCAAGCAGGCCCTTTAATGTTATTTTTTTTTGTTCAAAGAGTAACCAATTCTTCAGATAGCATAGTAACTTTAACAAATGAATATCAGCAGGTCAAACTGCTTGACAGCCTAGCACTCAGACTTTGAGATTTAAACATGACCTGCCTAGAATTTAAAAAAATAATAATAATAATTAAAAAAGCTCCAAGTACTGAAGTGTTGTTTTAAATGACAAATTAGTGGGATGGAATTCAAGACACTTAATTATCACATTAGTTAGCCAGATGGTTTATTTGAAATACCAGCAGATGAATATCTGATTTTTGCTTTAAGTTGGGCTCAACAAGTTAGCAAAGGCAAAGGACAGCAAGAGTATGAGACTTCCTTTTGCTTGCTTTAACAAATAAAATTTTGTCTGCTCATCACCCTAAGGTTTCAAAAAGAATGTATAGAAATAGTGGTAGCCAAAGAAATATGCACGTTCCATGACTTTTCAGATATCTTTGAGCACTTAACAGTCTTCTTACCTCTCTGACACAAACTTTCCACTAACTTTTTCAAAGAAAGGGATTTAAATGAAAACTTCCATAACAGTGGAGGTATTTTTTTCTAAACCTGAAAAGTAGTTTAAATAGTCTGCACCATCTTTTTAATCTCCCCTAAATGTTTTGGAAACAAATAAGATTCCTTGTTGGATGACTTCAGGGGTGGTGTGGAGGAGAGAAGTCTTGCACCAATAATCGCAGAATAAGAACTGCTGGTATGACTTGGCTTAACTAGCTGTTTCAGCAGTTAGCTCTCTAGTGGCTTGTTCAAATGGTCTCAGCACATTCACAAGAGTTTCCATTAGTGTCTGCTCCAGACGTGAGAAGAATCCATCAATTTCATTTTCAAAATGTCATAGCATGTAATAACTACCTTTGCTCAAACAGCCTCTCTTAATAGAGAATGTTGAATTCTGTCTGGTAACTGCATCCTGAATAAGTTTGTCTTGGGGAACAAGTCATTATTCTTGGAAGAGTTTCAGAAGTTTTTTGGCTTTCACAGGCTGCCTGAACTATGGACGGATACCATCTGCTCTTGTAGGAATATACATTTCCAGTATATCACCACACTCGTCTATGAAGTATATAGACACAGGAGGGCAACATCTTAAATCCCATCCCCACTGTGAAAGTAGAAAAAATCTTGGTACTTGTTTTCTTTTAGTGGTTGAATTAGAGGAGTTGAGACATTAACAGGAATTAAATGCCTCCAAAATATTTCTCAGATGACCCTTTAAGAACAGAAGTAGCACCTGATGCACCCGGTTAGGTGCAGTCCTTTACATAATCTCTTCTCTAAAGTTACAGTACTGGTACAATACGTGGGAACAGGATGTCTGGCAAACAAGGCAACCAAAGATATTTTACATATAACCATAAATACAGTAGCCTCTGTAAGGTGATATTTCCAAGTAGAGAACTATGATGACGTGCCTTTCCTTAGCGGAGATGTGAAGAACAGAAATATGAAATTACTTTTTCAAAATTACATAGGTATCTGTGGCACAGAAAAGAGTCATGCCTTGTTTCCCATGTTTCAGACCACATAACTTTGGGATATCTGCCCAAAGAAGTTAAAACTCTCATTTTATGTATTGTTCTGATGTAGTAATTGGTGGAATTTGGTAAAAAAAAAAAACAACCCAAAATAAACCCCAAACAAACCAAAATAACCAACCTCAAAAATTCAAATCCCAGGGATTTTCAACAAGACTACAATTTTTTGGTGATGAAATACAAGTACTTTGAGG
The DNA here is from genome assembly GCF_000696875.1 of Nestor notabilis. NCBI lineage: Eukaryota > Metazoa > Chordata > Aves > Psittaciformes > Psittacidae > Nestor > Nestor notabilis. The sequence goes on from NW_009925015.1 coordinate 108,000, forward strand.
TGTTGCCCAAGAGGAACAGCACATGGAAATATTAACACAAGCAAAACATTAACTCAGATTTCCAGTAAAGACAGCATGGTCAATTCAGTTCCTCGTATCAAATAGCACATCTGTACTATGGTAGGTGTATACTACCCCCACCACTTTTTTATTTCACATAGAATGCAGATTGTCAGTATGAGGGAGAGTACTTCTGGACAGGACATTAAAGTCAAGCTAATGCATACCAAATTCATCATCTATGTAGTTTTATAGTCCTGGGGTTGCCTGCATAGTAGAAAAGTTGTTTTTCCTAAGATTATTCTTGCAGAGGCCAGATATCATGGAGAAGAACTGTAGACTATACCATGTCCCTTCTTCCAATGGGGGGCCCTTCTTTTCAGTTAACATACAGGTGCCCAGTTTTGCCTAGTCACGACAAAGTTCTTTCGATCCCTATCACCCTTCAAGAGTTTTATTCTGATTGACTGCAGCATGCCCTCCCAACCCCAAAGAGCCATATCCCAGTAAAAGCAATATTATCTAAAAACCATATGTGCCTCACTTACTATGACCATAACTTAGGAATAACCAAACTAATCTACAGTTAAACTATAGATTATTTGCAAGCAAAGTCCCCTGAAAGGCCCCTATTATTGCTTTGAGATCCTGAATTCCAACAATGATCAAATTAATCCTGTATGCCACCATTGGGTTTCCCTTTTTCAGTTAGGCCCTTCAGCTCCTGACTGTAGCACAATTTGCAGCTTTGCACCTCTCAATATGTGTGAACTATCATGTCTCTACCTTCTTTTTCATCCTTTAGCATATGAAATTATGCAGCCTACTCCTAGCAGGCAGATTACTCATAGATAAAATCTATACCTGTTAAATTATAAATGTGTATCAATACAAGATGTCACAAGTATCTTGAAACAAAATATTATAAATTAATTTATGGAAATACACAACACAGAAACCTGAAACTTGCACTATAAAAGGAGGATTAAAAAAAAATCAGTTTTATGTAATATTTGAGACTGCTATAAATCTTAGAGGATAGTTAATTCATTTTTGGAGAATATTTTTGCACTGTGTTTTGCTTCAGAAAGTCTCTACAAACACACCACCCAGATGCAGCTTGGTTTTGCTATCAATGAAGAGAAGCAGCTCTCCAATGTGTTTAAGAGACAACTCGATTTGGGTGTCCCAAAGAGCAACGGGATGTAGCTTCTACTTGGAGGTAGAGGGAAGACGGGCTGTTCTTTACAGAAGAGTGTCAATTTAAACTGTTATTGAAAAGCCTGTTTTTAAACCTGAAAAATAAATGACCAAAGGTGGAACTGCAAGACTTACTGTCACACATACACAAAGACATGTTCACTACACAAGACAATTTACTAAATGTTACTTCAAAATATACAGACCAAAAAAAGCAGTGACCACCCTTGCCTTGGAAAAGACAAAAGCAGAGATTAAATGTCTTGTCTGTGATGATGTAACAGGTCAGTAACAGAAGTAGGACTATAAAATGCACCATCAGTTAAGTGAATCATGCACTACTCCTATAAACTGTCATATTGCTTCCCTTAAATCTTACTTGAAAGAAAAAAACTGGCTTAAAGCACATGCTGGTCTGCTTTGTCTCCAAATGCATACTTCAAAGAAAACTTGCAAATATTTATTCCAAGGGTGCTTGTGGGCAATATTTTAGAACCAGAATAGCTACCAACAATATGTCATGTGAAATAAGTGTTGAAGTTACTTAATGGCAGAACACTGGACATTTATATGGGAAAAATAGCCTGTCTAGTTTTTGAGACAGACTAGGGGGAAGAGGAGGAAGAAAGAGGAACTCCGAGTTGTCAGCTCACAACCCCTCTAGATAACTGAATGACTTGAAGTCAGAGGGAAATCTTGCCCAGTCCTTAAAGCAAAATGTAATAGCTGAAAGAGTAAAGAAATCACATAACTGTGTGAAGAGGAGTTATTTACTGTCATAAATGGTTTTAAATGTCATTTTGTGTAAGTTTCACTGGCTGTTAGTTTTTGGCAAACAAGCTTGTAATAAATTATGGAGCTATGTTCTTTTTCAAAAATTAAGGATCCACTATTTCTTTCACATTTTGTCATTTTCTTTGCAAAGCTTGAAGGCCATCCTGTAGAAATTTGATTACATATTTGCAATTTATTGTTTCCCTACTGTTAAACTCATCTTTTCTGTGAAAATGCTGAGCCTTTGTGAGAGCTGTAAAAAGACTGCAGCTAATCAGTCCTTTTTCTGGAAGGACTCTCTCAGCTAGAAATGAGGTATAAGATCTGTGGCTTTCAAGTTCTACTGTCTAAATTGTTCTTCCGCAACAGCTGGGGAAAATGCTTTCAAGACTTTTATGTTTCTTCCTGTGTGGTGATGCAGCTTTCCTCTAACGACTATTTCCCATCACTACCCACAGACACCTACCTTCTTAACCACTGGTTTAACGGTTTGTTACCACTTCCACCTTTCCGGAAAGAGAAAAAAAAGACAAGACTTGTCTGGGAGATGGTTTACAAATATCTGCACACCAGGCTGTTGGAGGAGATAATATCTCAACTTCAAATTAGGTATACAATTCTTGTCTGAAGAAAATAAACCAGAACTGTCCTGAATGTGTGCAGACAGCAGATGTGATCAAAATGATCAGTATATACTCTTTCCTGTGCTAAGACTACAGTGGTTGTTACTGAAAACTACACAGCAAGAAAAAATAAGTGACCTTTTTCCATAAAGGTAATTATAAGATAAATAGTTAATTCAGCAAAGTCCACTGCTCTGAATTATCCCATATTCTTTTGAATTACAAGAAACCATAAAAAGTAAATCTTTCTTAAAACCAGCAAAACACATCAAAGCTCTGTTTTTTTTCCAAAAGCCTCTTGGAAAGCTGCTACTGACTTGTCCGGGAAATCAAATGTTTGCTTAATTTTCCAGAAGACTCTGGAGATCCACCCAACTGACTTCTTAAACTCACCCAGAATTAACAAAAGTATATTTTAACCTTCTTAGGGTAAAACTTTCACCTACACATTTATTCAAAATTGCAGTGAAATATTTAGCTAGCTGGTGTTTCTTTAGATAGTAACTGGGTGTAACATAACAGCCCAGCAAATCAGTGTGTTTTAATACTGACATATACAATATTTGTAATAATTTAGAGTATGCTCTCTCTCACACATCTGATTAACTTATTTGTAATAAAGAAAAAGAGACACCTGCAGCAGAAGAGCCTGTACATGACAGAGTCTGGTAACTGTTCATAGAGACCACTATTTCATGGAGCATGCCTAAACTTCATTTAGGATCAAAGATGATTGCATGATTCAAAAATTCTAAACTGTCATCTGTTTTTAGACCTGCTTCTAGTGAAAATACAAACCAGTTTCCATACACAATGTTAACAACTGCCCCCCTTCCAAAAAAGAGAAGTGTTTTTATTTAAATCAAAACATGCAGACTAAGAGTGATGACAAAATGTCACAGAAAAGCTTTTATGCCTTCATAAAAATCAGTCAAGCAAAGGCTAATTAAAAAAAAAGAATATAATATAGAGTCACTGCTGATATCCTCTGATCTCATAAAACACATGACTGTTGATGTCACTGAGAGAATGGTGAGTAGACAGTAAAGACTAAAGCTGAAAAGTGCTAGTATTTGCTGAGTATTAGGGATATTTTCTGCAATCAAAGGGAAAATAAATACTAAAATATCTATTTTAAAACTTTTTTCCAGCTGAAAGTAGAAGGTTGTTCACAAACAGAGGACTTCAGTCAGTCAAATTAATCATACAGAGGAGTGGATTAAATTTAGATTAAAAATAAATTCTATAATCCAGAAAGGTCAGTTCTGAGACGTTAATGAACAAGACAGCAAAATGAATGATCAGGGTTTACAGAGAATCTGTAAACATCTGATCTGTGTATCTACATCCAAATAGCTCAGTACTCTGGCATTAAAAAATCATACCCAATCCAGAACCTCAACTACAGCTCAGTGGTTGCTCAGCTACTGCCAGTGTGGCAGCTGGGAGCACTATCAAGGTTGGTCTCTGTGGCTCTTACAGACTTAAGGGGGAAAAGGACATTCTAATCAGTTCATGTTTATCAGCATTGCTTGATTATAGAATGTTTGTGCTACTGCTTAAACACAACAGTCAGCATCTCCTCTCCCTCCAACAAAAAGCATTACAGTGAAAGTTTTAGAACAATGTATCTTAACATTAGAAAAAGATGCTGCAAGTTCAGTTTATCAGGCTAGAGCATGGATTCAAATTTACTAATTCCATTATTGTAAGAGGTTCCATATTATAAGAATACAGGAAAAATAAAGAATTAAATTTATAAAAAAGACAAGACCAAAAGTTAGGTGAACTGTTCAAATCTAAGTGGAAATTCACAATTAATTGAATTTTTAGAAAGATTTTTATGGTCTAAGAATGAGAACCATTTGTGCTTGCCTGCCTACTACAGCAGTTCAGAAAGGTGTGTTGGATACTGATTTGGGAGAGTTAGTAACAGAGAAAGGACTAAAAAACTTCCAGTAGGAGGAAAAGAACAGTACCCGGAATCTCACAAAAAAGATTCAGCAAAGGCAGTAATATAAGTAGGTGACTTATTTTTATTCCCTCCACTTATTTAGGAGGATATCTTAAAGAAAAATACTGAAATCCCGGGTTTGTTTTTTTCAGAAGAATTTTTGTCATGAAAAAATCTGAAGACGATTAGCAGTAATGCTTTTATAGCACTTAGTGACAATAGCTTTACTTCTACTTCCAATACATAATTATAATTATATGGTATGATGTCAAGATTGTTCAGCTACTCTAATGCTTGTGTTAAAACTTCAGGCAAGTTCACCCTATGGCTTATGTTTTCTTTTCACTTTTACGATTCCTAAAACATCTCATTTGTTTTCATGCTAGATATTCAGATGAGATATTTAGTAGAACTGACACAGAATTTTTCTATTGCAGAAATCTGTGTAATTTTCTGCATTTACAACTCTCAAAGAAAGCAGTTAATTATTTAATATTTGCCAGTTTTATATTTTTATATTAACTAAAGACATGGGTATGACCTAAATTCAACAGAAAGTTTCAACTTAGACACTAAGATCTTATTTAATTTTTTTTTATTAGAAATTTAATTTTATAATCTTTTTCAGTTAATGAGAACATCTGGCAGTTTTAAAAGACAGCAAAAATCATAAAGGTATTTTTTCTTGCAAAAATCTTAAAATTACCACATTTCAATCAAATTGTGCATGCAACTAGACCTGTAAAGAAACAACCATTTTATACTTTTTAGATTCATTTTTAAAATAATGAAATTATAAACCACTAAATTTAGAAATAGCTCATCATTTTGTGTAGGAACAATACGGTTGTAACAAAATGAGAACCATTTTTTTAACACACATATTCAACAGTAAGTAAATAATGCTCTTTTCAGAGCACAATCATTTGAAAGTTTAGCTTTATATATTGCTAAAAGCTCATCTGAAAATTTCTCTTACACAGATATGCATATATTTGTCAGTGCAAACACTAAGCACCAGCTTGTTAGCTATCACTTTTCTCTCCCTTCACGACAAAACGCGTGCAGAAACAAATGGACCCTTTAGTCTCTCTAGCTCACCAATGATCTGCCACAATGCACTTTGTCAGAGCACGAAATCTAGGTTTCCTTCTGCATTTCCAGACTTTGTGTAAACTCATTTTGCAATGTTAAGATAGAGTTTACACTTTGTAAACAAAATTAATACAAAATGTTAAGATTACAAGAATGTAAAACAACTTTTCCTCATTTCTGTGCCAGCAACTGCAATAAGATGAGGAGCTTTCACTGACACTCTTTTCAGGCCTCATTCACTGCTCCCATACACTGTGTTATTCACAATTTATCCCTGCTTTCATGGGTAACAATAGCATCAGCTGGTAATATGCCAAACCAATGGAGTCTTATTTCATTCATTTAGGGGTAGCTTAAAGTCTTAACTGCTGGTTTTTTGGTTTGGGACTGAGAAAGTGGGATGGAGGGAAGGCTGGATTTTAGAATTCACATGCTTTCTTTTGTATAGGTGGTAAAGCATTAGCAGAAACTGAGATGCAAGCATTTTTTGAAAGTAAAAAAATTAACATACATAATCCAACGAAAAAACACAATAACTTGAATAGCATCCATTCACACAGAAAACTGAGTAAAGATAATCTGCCTGTACTGTAGATATTCTATGCCTCCATCTGTATCTGGTCTTTCTATAGATGGCTGATACACCAACTCCTATTTTCACTTCTCTAAAGTCTCATGGCAGAGAGAAAACTTTACTATTTATCTTTCAGCTCTCTCACCAAAACAGCCTGAAGACAGCTCCATATCTTTGAACCTGTTAGAAGATACCGGTCAACATCACTGCAGTTTTAAAGTGATTTGTCCAAACGGTATCAGAAGGAACATCCATAAACAAGGTGTACAGCTGCCCAAGGTACAGGTGTAATACATCTCATAAGCTTAGTTTCCACAAGCATGACAAATTACAAAATAACTTGCTGTTAAGCTTCCTTTGAATGTATAATTTCAAGTTGAAGCATTCAACTTTTGGTCATTCACACTGGCAGCTGCGACTTTCAGCTCTCACTGTATGAATCAAGTCAGGACTGAAACATCTCATGTTACTGCCTGCCACCACAAGAAGGACTCAAATCCAGAGGCATGAAATTCCTGATAGGGAGTGTCACAAGAGTTTCTGCTATTCTACTGTATATTTTATATTAAATTTTCTCCTTAATTTAGTCATCTTTGGTGAGACAAGAGTTTGGTGGTAACATTTCACGAATTCTCACAGGTCACCAGGTTGGCATATACAGCTGACAAAATATATATTTGCCTTCCCTCCCCCACCCCTTTTGAACATAAACCAAAAATATTACCTTTGTACTACACAAGCAATCCCTTTCCTGCACAGTCTAGAGCTGTAAGCCTTCCATCAGTCTTTTTCACCACACTTTTAAAGCCACTTCAACATCAAGGAGCTCCATAACTGCATGGCAACTGGCTGGCTGCCAACCAGCTGCAAAACAAACGCCCCTTGTATTGACATTAGAGGTTCCTTGATCATATTCAATAAAGCACCTTTGATGTTAGCACTATTGGCTAATATCATCTTACAGTCTTGAGGGAGAGCTTATCAAGTCTGTAAGACAGATCATAAAGCCAGAAAGGACCCTCTAGTATTAGAATAAAACAAAGTTTGTGTCTCGTGAGGTAAGAATAATATTTATAGGTGAGAAAAATGTCAAAATACACACATCACCTATTTTTTACGTAACATTTGGTGAACCACAGATCCCACCTTGTCTAACGAATACCAAGTCATTTTCTCTTTCTATCCAACCTTAACAGAGAACCCCCCACAGGACACTAAACAACCAGCCATGCTTGGGTGCCTTTCTGTCACTTCATATCCCCGTGTCATCCCATATCCTCCCGATCTTCCTTTGCTGTAGTAAGGCAGCTGCCTCCTTCCTCCCCTTTCTGGCATGCTCTCAGAGCAAAATCTGTAACCCTGCCCACAGTGTGGGACTTCAACACTCGGCAGACACAAAGCAAGATTTCTAGTGCTCTGGCACGGTAAACTGTCTGATTTAGTGATGCATCTTTAAGTACATGAAGTTGTAAAAGCAGTGAGACTGACAAACCTCCTAAAAGGAACACTGGCCCAGGAAATGAAAAGACACAGTGCCTTGCTTCAGCGTCCTCTGTGCTGGTGAATGACCTCTGGAAGTGTAGAAATCTTTCCTCATCATTTACTGAAATATGGAACCTAGAAGGTTTTGGTGGTGGCAGAGTTGGCTTTATTTCCCTCTTGCTTCGTTGCCTTGTATTCCCAGCCCTGTAGTAGAAACCATCTCCACTGACAACTGTGAAATCATCTTTTCCTCTCATTTTCAGTTTTCTGTTCTGCTGTGGGAAACACCCCAAGCATACAGGCTTCTTGTCCTCTTTTTCAGCTATTGCAAAATTTCACATTTCCCAGTCCTCTAGACCTGGAACAGCATCCAGCTAAATGTTATTATCTGGAAGATCCTTTCTAGTACTAAGCTGGAGAAAACAATTTCCCTGAGATACTAGCCATATAATTTCATTCTGGGCCAGGTCTGTTTTTAAGCAGGTAAAATGACCCTAATGGAGGAAGCCAAAGTGTTGTGACTTCAGGCCTGCCTCCAGCATTGCTGTCAACAGATGTTAGTGAGCAAGTACCACAACTATAGTTTCTCTGTTATACACTTCTCGTTTGCAATAACCAGAGGTTTATTAGCTCATAGATATATATATAAAAACCCACCAAAACTTCTTTTCCTTTTTGATAATAGAGGGAAAAATCAGAAAAAGGCTATCACAGATAATTTACATGAGAAAATAAGGCATTCATTTTTCTGAAACTACACAGACACAGATGGAGATCATCATCATCTATTAAATGCTGGATTATGCTCTCATATTGGCCTGATTTATTCATCAAGGCATAGTCATTCTGTGTCATTACACCTAGCCCCATATGAAACAATTGACATTATTCTATTCCTTGGGACAGCTCCTCCATCTTTCTCCTCTGTCTCCCTAGCTTAAGGACTGCTGCTTTTTCAGTCCCACCACCTGTCCACATTCAGTGATTTTTTCATCATAGGCTCAGCACCTTGTGCACACATGGGTCCACCACACCTTCCATCCCATGAACACTGATAGCACAATGCTGTTTGCTTCTCAACACTGGTGAGTAAAACCCTGGGAACTCTGCATGCTCTGAAATATGACTCACTCTCATATGTCACAAAAACACTAGAAATGGACTTCCAATAATAAACATATTTCCTTATTAATCTGCACACTGGGAGGGGCACCTGTGTGTTTATTTACCAGCTTCCTAGATGAGATGTTTAGCCTAATTGATTCGATGCTATCAGGCAGATATTGTAAAAAAAAAAATAAAAAATAGCAGATGTGTACACTTCAGACATGAATTGTTCAGGTTATCACATTGCATCGAGCCAACATCCAAACACTGTCCCATGAAATAACCTTAGCAATGAGAAATTTCCCAGTGCTGCAGCCTCCAAAAGAGGTTCAATATGTCCCATTCGTGCATTTTTGTATGATTGTCCTCCTTCAGTTACGTTCTTTAGGTGAATATGGTTTTGTGAGTTATTTTATTCAATTTGGTAAGATTTTCTTAAAATGACATGCTATCTTTGAAACAGAAAACTGCAGAATAAAATAAACAGAATAAACTATGACCATAATACAATTAAAAATACTTTTATACTGCAGAAAAAATAAATCTCATAAATGAGTAAAATTTCTAGTTTCTGAAAGAACTGAGTAGGTACTCATCTCCACAAGGAAGATAAAAGTGTAAGATTACCCAAAATTTTTATACCATGTCTATGACTCAGTTGCCTTTTAACAGTGTGCATTCATTAAATCAAAGTTGTCAGTTCCTATTAAAATTCATTTCTCTCAAAAAAAAACCCAACCCAAACAAAAAACACCTCCCCCCCCCCCAAAAAAAAAAAACACAAACCCAAACAAACAAAAAAACAATCAACAAACCCAAGGGAATAAAAAACGTCCTGAGATTCAAAAGCGAGTTTCTTTAGAGGAGGTAGAAAGGAGACATTAAGAGTAGCCAGCAAATTATATAGGTTAAAAGAAAGACAAATAGTATGCCCAACAGCGTTATCCCAACTTTATAAATCAATTTTAACCACTCTT
>NW_009925015.1:117816-118635 GCF_000696875.1 Nestor notabilis
ACTTTAGAAGTGACTACTTGAGAGGAATGAATACACTGAACATTCTCAATAACTAAGTACTTGGGTGTAATCTTAGACTGCATCCGTGTCCCCTTGGCAACCAGGTCCATGTAATAACCTATGAGCCTTTAAGCTCAAATGCTTGTGGAAGAAAAGTTCAAAGGCACACATGCAGGTATTCAAGGAAGGTATTCAGGTCCAGCGAAAGTATTTGCAACACGAGTATTTATTCACTTGAAGAACAGAAGCTTTGTCACAAGATTAGCTGACCATCCTAACTGCAACAGTACGCACCAATTGCTTGCACAGAACACCTTATGGTTAATTCAGACAAATAGGATATTGCTCCTAAACAACTCCAATTCTCCCCCCAGAAATCAATACATTTTGGTAATTTTCTGAGCATTACAAAACACTTGTGGTAGGGAGGAAAACCCTTAGAAGAAGTGAGGGTTGTAGCTGAGCCGTAGTGATAAAAAAGGGTTAAAGAACAGGAACCTCTGGAATTGTCATTTTCACTATATTTAAGAAAGGGTTCAGAGGCATAAAAGGGGGAAAACCCCATGACAGTATCAAATGGCCCTGACCTGCAATAATCATTAATGATTTTAACTGTAAAAAACCCAAACCCACAGGTACAAAACAATCATGTTCTATTAGTTGGTCCCCTTTCTAAAGTAAATCAAAGGTAAATAAATTGAGTAGCTTAAAGAACATTGACTACTACTTTCAATTGTGAAAACTCATTAAAGATCCAAATGAACAGCTGGAAAGTCTAAAGAACCCATGCTGACGTCATCTACCTGGACTTGTGCAAAG
>NW_009925016.1:0-304 GCF_000696875.1 Nestor notabilis
CCCACCGCCCCTCTCCAACACTGACAGTTTATTACTCTTGTGATGAGGCTCTTTTGTTTCTGCCTATGCTGCCTGTTTGGAGCCGAGTGTGGAACACGTAGTTAAATACCCTAGCGCTTGGTCTGGGAAGAGAACTCCAAATATATTTGTATCTAAAGTGCGACTCCTGTCAGGGCTGAGCGCTGGTGTCTGTATCGTAAGAGATAATTGATTTCTATCCTGTACAGACAGGCTTAAAAATGAAATTTCTTTTTGCTGAGGCAACTGACCTTGATCTGTTGGTGGAAAAAAAACAACCCAGATG
>NW_009925016.1:333-88972 GCF_000696875.1 Nestor notabilis
TTATGTTTTTAGCTTGGAAAACTTTATTTAAAAAATAAATAGTTCAATAGCTGCTCTTTATCACAAAAAAGTTTAAGCTCATATATATAGAGATCTCATATAAGATTTCTCTACACATAAACATAAAATCATAGAACAAACCCATACAAGGTAAACAAGGCATAGTTTATATTGAGAAATCTTGGTAAGGGTTGTGTACATATGCATGTCCATTGTCTATAAGAATGTGTTAAAATATATTAATAGATAAGGTTGCATATTTAGGTAGTGTGTATAACGTACTCGTGTATTGTGTGAGTAAACGCTAGACATTAATAATAATTTGGTTTGAGAAGTTGTAGTGGTTTTCCTCACAATGCATCCGAACACAGCTCTTGCTGCAGATAATTCTTCCCTTTCACCCTATTTAAAGACAAGTTTGAGAGCTGACCTTTAAATTACCCACACGGACGAGTGGTTAGAGGCGTTTTGTCAGCACTGGAGGTTTTCCTCTGGGGACTAGAGGCATCATCATTGTTACTTTGCCTCATGCATTGGATATTTAAAATCAGACTAACTGGAAAAAATCGGGTGTGAATGTAAATACTGCCCCTTTTGTAGAGAATGCATTGGCAGTATAACGACGGGAAAAGTATTTAACGGAAAGAAAATTGATAAAAGTAAAGAATAAAACTTCACTGTTATAATCAGCCCAAAGTGTTCACTCCTGTGGAAGCTTTGCCTGCATCGTTGCTGGCCAAAATCCTAATCCCAGCTTTAAAAGATAATATTTGCTGTCTTTGTTAATCATACAAAATATCATTATATATGCATAATAATAATAATATTATTACTAATAATAATATGGAAAACGAAACCTTGACAAACTGAAAAGCACTGATTATAATACAGTACACTGCCTGAGGACATACATTAAAATTAAGATGGCAGTAAGCATTATACAAGCTGAAAAATTTCACAGTAAGAAACAAGTAGATTATTTTTCCTCTTATATAACCATTTTTTTCAAGTTAATGAAACAGTTATTTCTGTTAAATAATCATAGCTGATGCTTATAAAAATTGCATAGTGTCCCTGATGACACTAAGGGGATGATTAGAGGAAAAATGAAACTAGTCAAGTAGCTTTGTATTGCCCTGGAATCTGGTAGAATAAAAAAAAAAAAACCCTGGCACTTCCATAAAAATTTTCATCAGTCTGTTATCATGTTCTTCATCTGGAAATAGGATGTGCTATTAAGATTTTGTGATTTCCAGCTGCCTCTTTGACTTTGACAGTAAACCCAAAAGCAGGTATCAACAACAGGTAGTACCCACTCACACTGCAGCTCTAGACTGGTTGTGTTTCATCTCCAAGGGACAGACCCACTGCTATTTAAATCGTGGATTCTTATCTGCATTCATGGGACCTGGAGGAGGCCCTCTTTGCTGGGAGAAAGCTAGGTCATTCTTGCTGTGATACACCACTGGTTTATACCAAAAACTGACTTATCCCCAGGTGGGTGTGTGCACTGGGTGCACCTTTGCAAAGCAGGTGCTCTCTGACAATGGCACCTCTCCCAGCAGCAAGAGCCCCTTGCCTGCGATGAGGTGAGAGCTGTGGAAGCTGTGTTAGCATTCGCTCACAAGCACACCCTCTTGGCCTCCTATTAGAGAGGAAAAAGCAAAGGAGGGGCTGGGAAGGACTGGACAAAAGTGAAGAGCCAAGGATGGGATTTACTCCTAAGAACACTTGGCTGGGCTGCTGATTGTACTTATACCATGGGAGGACAGCTTTTTCTTCCAAAGAATTGCACTCCAAGTGCAAATAAGAATAGAATCCAGCTCCTGGTTCCCCCACCTCCAAGAAGAGGCCCTCAGGGTAGTGCTGGTTACGTTTAACCCTTACAGGTACGTGGATATCAGTTTACAATGCCGAGTTAGATGCGCTTCTCAGGGATGCCACCATGGGCTCTGACTCTGCGGTGTCACACAAGGGCAGAATCCTCCCCCTTACCCAGATCACACAGGATTTTAGAGAGCTTCGCAGGATTTAGACTTGCTTTTTCTGTGCCATGCTTTGCGAATCTGTCCTGGTATATCCATGATACAGCACACACATAAGTGTGTTTTGGAGGTATAGTTACAAGAGAGCTCTGCTAACCTATGCCTTCCACCAGTCTGTTTCATATCCACAGATTTTGGGGAACCCAGACTTGCTAGTCTTTTGGAAACCATGAAAATGGCACTTACTTGGTTGATAGTGTCTTATTTTTCCTTCCCCTTGGGTTGTAGCCTTTAACCATGAGAAACCATATCTGAGCAACCACTCTTCAGGTATTTGAGATGTATTATTATTTTACTAACCCACACTGAGAAGAGAGGACCAGAGGCTCCTCCAGTACCTTTCTCTCCCTGTTAGCCAGAAAGAGCAAAAGTCAGAGCAAGGCCCAAGAGAGCGGGGCCCAGCTGGGGAGCTGGACTTCCCCCCATTTTCCATGTTTCTGGGGGCAGAGATGTGTGAAGGAGCACCCCACACCTGTAGATAAGCACCAGAGGATCTGTGGCTTTGAATTCTCAGTGGCTCTGCTGGGATTAGCTCTACTGACCCAGATGTGGCTTGACCCTGGTCACAGCCATGCCCAACAGCCTGGAAGCTCGCTGTGCCCTCTGGCTGTTGTGGATACCTTGTCAACACTGCCGGAGGGACCTATGGCTCCCTCTAAGGAGAGCCTATCCCTGCGTGGGGCTGCCACCAGGTACAGCTGGCCAGGAGGCAGGTCGCTGTGGGTCTGGTGGTGCAATCCATGGGGCATTAGTTCTCCAGCCATCCATTTGCATTCATCAAACCTCACTATGGTGTTGGGCATGGTTCTTGTGTTGGAAGTATAGAGCAGGTGAAGAGGGTGAGAAGGGAGTCCCTAGGGGCCAGCTGCCTGGGACATGGCCAGGTCCAAGGTGGGAGCCCTTCCCATGGGCACCCTTCTCTTCCCCATGAGAAGCAGCAGCTCCACCCAGGAGATCAAGAGCAAGTTTCAGCTATGTTTGAGTCTGTTTCCAGCAGCTGTTGCTGCACCTTTCATCCCTACAGTCCCAAAGCCTCCCTTAATGGCGAGGTACCCATATCACACCCAGCACCAGGGCTCGTCTGCCATGTGATGACGCACTTGGGGGCCAGAAGAGGAGACTGAGCCCTGATTCCCACACGTGAGCCAAAGCTCCCTTCTTTCATCCTTACCATAAACTACTGTGCTGAGGTACAGCCTTGCAAAACCCCAGGACGTGGAACCTGCAGTGCTGCAGGGCTAGTTTGTGAAGAGTCTTCCACTCCGTGAAGGAGAGGTTTCCCTTAGCAAGCCCTCTCCAGCCCCAACCCGGGCACAGGCTGATGGGGCAAGGGGATGCTATTGCCCCGCCAAAGGAAACGTGCCTCACTCCCTGTGTCTGGTGAGAGGCAGAATGACCCAAGATAGGCAGTGTAAGGAGAAGGGCAGGGAGGTGGCTGAGACGGGCACTCGCTGCGCTCGGCACAGCCACTGCAGTCCTGACAGCCTGGGGCAGCTGCTGGGCAAATGCCTCTTGCACCTGCAAGCCAGAGCAACCCATGCCTCCCAGCTTTCCAATGGGGAGTAGGTTCTGTTTCCATATGCTACTGAATGTATTCACTTCCTCGCTGCTCTGAAGTCTTAACCAACTTTTATTATCGAGCCCTCCCCCACTGAGTGACAATATATCTACATTTCTAGCTATAGAAAAAAATCTGCATTTGACATGTGTATCAGAGAAAAGACCCAAAACATTCCTGAGGTTTTCTTCAACAAGAATAGTCAGGCCAGAAGCAATTTAAATCTAATTTTTGCAAGTGTTTATACACTCACACACACACACAATTTCACAGTTGTTAGCAATTGTAATAGATAAAGATACCATTAGTTATCTGAGAATGTATTTGATAATCACATTATCTCTGGAGAAAATTGTTATTCATGGAATCATCAGCTGTTTTCTTACATTTTTATGTTGTATCATGCAGTTCTTTTTCACCTGAATACATGCGCAGATGAATCGGTTTTGTTGGCTTGACCAATTGTAATGATTTTTTCAGTTTGGACAGCCCCAAGTCTAATATATTTATTCAGAGTCTTCAAAACAGTTAGAAAACTGTTACTTACCAACTGATGCAAGTCCATGTTTTATAGATTCCTGTATGATGGCTGTGTGGGAACCAGAAGACATTATTAGGTGTAAATATACAGTACCCTTGGGTGCAAGGTGAACAACAGCATTGAGTACGGAAGAGGTGCAGCCTTTCAACTTTTCTGGCCTTGAGGCTCAGGCTATAATAACCTTCAGTGAAAGTCGGCGTGATGAGCAACAACAAAAAAAATATCCAAGAATTCAGAAAGTAACAAGCATGTCTCTGAGTGGACTCTGTACTTTTTCCAGCATTAGTGACCTGCTGTAAACCGTGTATCCCATTTCATGATAGTCTCTAATCAGAAGAATTGGAACTTGTGATAGGCTTGGCACTGTCACGTGATTTTGTACAGCTTGATAAGAGGACCCTGTTATAAAGTGACAGCAAAAGAGATAAGAACTCTTGGCAGATAATGGCAGAGAAATGATTAACCTAGAGTGGTGAGGTGCTGTGAAGCCCAGAGAGTGGAAGGTTGTAAAGTTGTGGGGTCATAAGATCATACTGAGTGGATGAAAAGCCATACCAATGCAAGTGTAATGACTATAAACTCAGACTTGTGACCTGTCTTCTTGATGTCATCACCTCTTTGCACAGTGGACAGCAAGCATGGTTGTTTTGGCTTCTGTAAACACTCTTTGGATGGCAAAACAAGCAAGCATTAATTCTTTAAAGGAGGGCCCTGAATGCGCTTGGGATTTTACACTTGAGAGTAACAGCACCAGCAAATCTCTGTTGGTGGCTTGGTAGACAAAACCATTTTATTGCCCCAGTCCTCAAGCTGTAGACTAGCTCCAGGTTGTAGCCATTTAGTTGAAAGCATACACTACTTTCTCAGTAACAAGCTTTACAGTATGGTTAAACATTGATATCCCATGGTTGTGATACATAGACAGTATTGTGCTCACTGCTAAGGCTGAGAGACACAATACTAGTTTACAGTGTGTCAAATGGCTCAAGGTGTTTTGCTGTAATCATTATAAAGGTGGGCAGCTGTGTGGATGACTGGGTGATTTTTCAGCTCAGCTGTGAGTGGGCCAGGTTCTGCTTTCAGAGGAAATGCAGGAGCATACCAGCTCCCTGGGTGCCACTGTGCTGCATGTCACCATGACTGCAGTGTGGCTTCTCCTTGCATGACAGTGCCACTGGCAGCCTTCGCATCTTTAGCCCAGTAGATTAATTCTGCATATGGTTTGTGAGAGCAGACTCAAGCCTGAATAATCAGATGATACTTGATATTTCAAATCTCTTGAAAAACAGAGTAAAGTTATTCCACTGTGGGCTAGATCTGAAGCCTCTTGAAGTCAGTGGGAGGTTTTTTTTCTTCTCAGATTTGCAGAGGGCTGTAAAGCAGCATATGCTCTTTTATATATTTTGTCATGATGGTTATACTTTGATGATCAAGTGGCAGACAGGTTAGTTCATGGTCAAACTGAACTGCTTTTCAGGCTTTTCCTGGCCAGGATGAGAGCTAGAGAGCTGGTCTGAAAATGGGGCTGATGTGGCAAACTGTGCAGCTGTTCGGCCTTGCAGGCAGGAACCCTGAATTATCACCTGGTCTGTGCAGCACTGCCCCCCTGTAGAGCACATCTTAGCGAGGATGGCAGGCTGTAGAGGTAAGGCCTGATTTTCCAAATTCTTATTAAACAACTGCATGTGCACTTTGTATGCTTTATTTACCGTGCTGGAGTGTATAAATCAGACATTGGTTTACCCAACTAGTAAGGCACAATCATGAATACTCATTTTGACTGTGGTACATACAGCAGGTACAATCATATAGATTTGCTCACCAAAACCTTCCAGAAATCAGGTTTCTCTCCTTTTTTTTAATACTTGTAAAGTGAGCAAACTGTACCAAGCTACCTCACAGCCATTCTGTGAATGTTATAGGCTTGCAATGCACATGAAATGCTTTAAAGGCAAAACATGCTATGTTAGTGTATCTTCCTATTTATTACAGGAAAGAAATTAATTTACAAGTCTTATTACATAGATACTATGAGTGTTTTTTCAGGAGCACTGATATTTTATATCTGGTGAGACTGAGTGAAATCTGGAAGCCAGCTTTTACAACCGATTTCATACAAACCTGAATTTGATTCTCTGTCTGTTCTAATTCATTTGTTCATCAAATAGATTTTCAATTCTATTCATAAATAATGAAAACAATAATTTTTTTTTCCATCAGAAAAAGCATGCCGTTGGGGACTGGGGATAAAACAAACAAGAAATGCTGCGAGTGATACTGTGGTTAGAAACTTTCCACTGTGTCATCAGAGAATTGCTGGAGCACTGTTGGCCCATATACAAAAGTCTCTATAAAGGAATCTGCAGTTCGTGGGGGAGAAAGATATTAAATCATAGGAAATATAAAGAAACTTCATGCTTTTGGCTTCAAATGCTGTCATTCCTTTCCTTTTTTTGCATCAGTATCAAATGTCAGGGTCACTGAAGAATGCTCTTTTTTTCCTTTCTGATACTTTGTCTCTATGGATAGAGGAATGTATGCCAGGTGCATAACTAGACAGACTTTCTTTGCCTTTCTTTACACCTAGCCCAGTGTGGGAAAAGGAACTATAGGGAAACTCCAGGACAAGCTATACCAGCCTGTGTTCAACCCAGCAGCTTGATATGTCTAGCAGTGATGTTTGGGCCCTAGCTGAAAAAAGTACAGAAGGATGTGCATAATGAGGCATATAGGTTGCACCACTGAAGCTAAGTACCAGTGTTTATAGCTTAATACATTGCTTGATCGGGAATCATAGAATGGTTTGGGTTGGAAAGGACCTTTAGACCATTTAGTTGCAAACCCCCTGCTATGAACTGTGGCTTTTCACATGGAAGTCCCTGGTAAAGCAGCCACTGACCTGACTCAGAGCAGGTTTTCCTAGTTATGGTTGAAGTATCAGAAAGTAATTTTATATATATCTCAGTCATTTTCAGTGTCCCTTCTCCCCACATTTTTTTCTTCTTTTCATCTTGAGAGAGACAAGGCTTTTTAAAAGTAATTTTATTATTTCACACATGCTTTTCTGTCTTAGGTCTTTCAGGAAGAGAATTGATTGAAAAACATTTAAGGTCGTTTTTTTTTTGCCAGTTCTTGTATGATGAAATTGTCTCTTGTTTGTCCCTCAGACAAATGTCCCTCAAAGAAAGTGTACCTGATTTCAAAAGCTTGGCAACAATCCCTCATTTGACTCTTGCACATCAAATTATTTTGCAACCATTTACCACAAAAATGGAGTCAGAAGGAATTTCTCCTCTTGTGTGGGCATTTTCACAAGCGGCATTTCAATTGGGCATGTTGAGAATGTTTAGAAACAAGCTCTGGAAATGGACTGATAATGAACAGTGACCTTGTCAAAGAGTTTTAATCCCCAACTTGTATATGTTGGTGTAAATTCAGTGAGGCCAGTCAGGATTTTGTAATTTTCCTGTAACATTTTGGACGTTTTTCTTCTGAATCTAGGATGTTCCTTGTCTTTCTATGCCATCTCAGGGTATTGTTGCCTTTATTATCAACAGATCTCAGAAAAGATAAGTGTTCAGCACAACACACATTAAATGAAGGACATGATCCTCATTCTACTGAAAGTCCAGGGCAAATGTGGCATTGACCCTGGCATGGTGCCTACCAGGCATGAGCTGTCTGGTCCTGAGAGTAGTCCAGCTGGTTTCAACTGGAGATTTGCTTAGGTGGAAAGAGATTTGCAAACTCTGTTCTTTGATCTGAAAATCACTTTTTTAATACTTTTCTTCATTTCAGTCATTCCAATATTCCTCCTGATCTATCACAGGCATTTAAAATTCTTTTGGATGCTTCAGTGTATTTTTTCCACCTTCATGAATTTTATATTATTTTACATGTGCAAACCAAGGCATTAAAAATACAGTTTTATGCCTTTTCCCCCAGCAGTTCTGTAAAAGAAATTAAGAGAATCTGATACATCTGGTGATCTTCACCTTTTGGGTTTTTCAGTGAAGTAATTGTAGTGCTGAAATGTAAAGTTCTAATCAAGTTATTTTTATCAGTTGATTCTCAATTCCTGTTTGGTCTTACAGTAATGCACTATTAAATGTCTTGTTAGTTTTGTTTTCTTACATATATATATTTTACATGTTTATCACCTCAGTAATAGGATGTAATGGCATTAAATTACATTTCAGCATGGTAATTTCTTTGTGGGTGTTCAAAATACAAACTTTCTTTCCCTGGTTACATTAATCAGAATATTTAAATCTCTCATATGTTTCTGTTCTCTGTTTGGATGAACACAATTTAATAGAAACCATATTTGGAGATGAATAATGTATTGTAAGAATTGTAAAATTGTTTCCTGTGACTTTTCCCTAATAATTACTTCCGAAAATTTATTTCAGTGAACATTTCTGCTAATAAACATCTAGAAGGGGAAGTAAATGCAGACATTTGTAAATACTTTATTAGGTTAAATGAACAATCAGGAAACCTTCAGGATTGGCTAGGAGGAAATCTTGGCTCTGTGCAGAAGGAAGCACACTTGTGGATCAGAGAGTTCTCTTTTGGCCTTAACTGAAGGAGTAGCATGAGCTTTGGTGGGACACAGATTTAGTGCTAACTCCCTGCACTGGAGAAATAAAACTTTTTCCTGGTGGGAGAAGAGTTATCTAGGCAAGTTTTATCTGCCTGTCTGTCTATGTATGTAAGTAGCTTCAATTTTAATTTCTTGTACACCTTCTTTTCTTCAATAACCTAACATTGGTGTACAAAGATACATCATATTAATTAGTTACTCACGGAATCTTTTCAAAGCTTATCTCAGAGGTGTTTGCTAGAAATAGGAGCAAAGTGTTTGACTTTGTGAGAAAAGAACAGATTTCTGTCAAACAGGCAGGGGGAAATTGCTTCCACATATGCAGCAGTAACAGGTGTTGTGAACTCATCCGTTATCTCACACAGTACTCAGGAGCAGAAAACAGTCTTCCTGGAGCACTATTAAAATATCAGGAATATATTACTTTGGAAGGAGGAGAGAAGAAGGAGAGAAGAAAAAGTCTTTAAGGGGATCTTAAGTGGAACTTAATACCTTTCGAATTTTGTAGCTCTGTTTTCAAGATCTGTACATATGTGCAGGGATGACACTGTTACTACTCCCACCCTTTCCCAATCCAAAAAACCTTCAACACCTTAGCTTGAGGCAGGATGGAAATACCAAGTCTTACCTCAGGAAACTAAATCCTGAAAGACCCTGAGTACTCTGTTGAATTTCTGACAAATTTCTATCCAGAAATTAGTAAGGAAGCTGCGTGTGTGCTACACTGCACACAGACCGGCTTTGCTGGAGACCATGGAGTAAGCTTGAGCTGAATGCTAACAAAGGTGAAAGACTGGCAAAAGAAAGCAGTTTGGAGTGGCATTTCATGTCTAAGCAGAGGGGGTTTCTTTACTGAAACTCATTGAACCAGGAATAGAAGGATGTCTGGAGGCTGATGAACTGCACAACAGCAAGTGACACATGCTTGATGGGATACCTTCCAGCCGGAGGGAGGAGGCTTCGTGCTAAAGTAATGGGTCAGATCTGGTGCAGAGGAGCACTTCCACTTCCTTCTATCTTCCCAATGAGCAAGTACAGAATTTGTTCCAATTTCAAAGCTGAATTTCATTGGGAAGGACACTGGACAGGAGAGAAAAGTGGGGTAAAGGCCATTCAGAAGTAAGGATTTCTGATAGTTTTATTAATAACTGTGAGAAATGTAGCACCTGGCAGGAGAGATAAGTGGATTTTCCTAAGCTGTGTTATAGGCAGGTAAATATTGCTCTGGTTTATGGTACTAATAATTAAACAGAACATTAGTCTTTTTCTTGGCAATTTAAAATTTAAAGTTGTTTTCTGGAGGCATACGCTGCAATCCAAACAACTGTAACTACTTTAGACATAAGCCTCACAATAAAACCCCATATGTATCCTGTCCAATGGATATATTTCATAAACATATATAGCACTGAAGAAACACATTTTTTTCATTGTCTTCCAAGTCATCTAGGCTTTATTTACCACTCTTGGTAAATATTGAGGTTATTAAAAAATGGAACAAGTCGACAAGATGTGAGAAATACTTCATTCCTTCAAGAACATAGCCTCCCTAGTGCAGTTACATGAATAATAGATTAGTACAACATATTAATTAATATTTTTATATATTTTTACACGTGTCCACAGTTTGTTAGACAGTATGCTTATTTTGTATGTTTAGACCACAGTAAGAAATGCAGGTGAGCCTGTAATTACAGTGCCTATATTTCTAGGGAGAGCAGTAGCACCTGGGATTTCTGATGAGTACTGACTTTCAGCGAGCAGCTTTACATCAGACTGTTAATGCATCTGCAGTGGCATTCAAATCTTTACCTCCTGTTCAGGCATTTCGGTTTGTGTCATGCCTAGACCCAGTTATTTGTCTCAGACTAGGACTTCTGAGTACTTCTACTGCACCAAAAAATATGAACAGGTGTTCAGGTACACTTATTAACTGTGAACTCACGTTGTTCTTATCCTGAAACTGTTACTCTTGCTTTCCTCATCACCAGTGCATACCCTCCCATTAGACTGAAATGTTTTTCAGTGGTCCAGACGACATTATACAATTAAGATGATCATGGCCTCTGGAAAATACTGTTACAAATATATACACATATATATACACACAGTGAGAAGTATTCAATAGAGCAATAGTAGAGTGATTAAAAAAAGCAGCAGCTTTTTTCAGGGCTGGGTGGTCACTAATAGGCTTCAATGGCCCTGATGAGCTTCACCTGGATACCCGCTCCCCACCCATGGGGCCACGGGCTCATTTAAGCTGCAGCTGGAAATTCAGCCTCTTTCTTTGAGCTGTGCTGCATGGAGGTTTGCTCCTGAATTATTCTTTGGATTTCCTGGCTTGACCTCAGGCCTAGCTGATTTTATTACCTTCACCTCGTGGTCACTGGAGCATCAGTAAGACTTGCCTCTACCCTGTTTGACCAGCTCCTCTGCTGCAGGACTGTGCTCTGTTGGTAAGTTCCCTACCAAGTGTATGTTGTTGCTGTCTTTAGCTCTCAGTGTGCCTCCTCTTAGGGGACAGTTGACCCTCATTGTTCTCTCACAGCTTTTGTAGGCACGCTCCTCATCCATTCCTAAGAATGGGCAATAACTGCTTCTGTAATGAGCATAGGGACTTACTGGGGACTTGTGTGTGCTTTTCAGAGAGAATGTGGAGGCTTTTCAAATAGCAGTCTTGGTTGTCTTAGGGTTTTCCCTGTAGATACATATGTTGGGATTTTTTTTCTTTTATAAAGGGGGAAGCAGTTCTGCTCGTATAGCTCACAATGAAGGGCAGCTAAGAAGAAAATGCAGTTTCCTTTTGGTGGTGTCTGGGTAGGGCACTCACTTTTACAAGATCTTACCTGTGAAGAGCATGGACACACAGGTCTTCTCAGGTGCTGACTTGTGCCTTGAGAGGGGACAGAGTGCTCATCCAGTTGAAAAGTTAGGGCCAGGACATGTGTTATATGTGGTTTAAGTCTGTTTCTGAAAAGTAACCCTTGCACTTTGTGCTACCATTGACTCACTGCCATGTTTGACACTTGTGCATCAGTTGATGGGAGGTAATGACTGAACAATAACTACTGATTTTTCATTTCATATTAACGGCATGGAAGGCTCTCAATCTGATGATGAGAGTAGGATGCCAGTGTAGACATTCCTATTTGGCTGTGAAAGAAGTGTCTTCTTGCCTCCCTTGGATCCTTACTTTTTGTCTCCAGAAGCTGTATAGAATGCTCTATTAAGGCAGCAGAGTTTTGAAATTTATAAAATGTACTTTTTTGTGATGATTTTCAGTCTTGGAGCAAGCACCCATTAATTTTAAAATAAATGTATGGGATCAATTGTTTACCCAAAGCACACTGAGACAATTTGCAAACAGTGAATAACAGAAGAGGGATGGAATGGGGTGGAAGTTCTTTCTAACTCAAGATCAGTGTTCAGGCAAATTTAGAGAGACACTGACTTCAGCTGGAGGAGATTCCAACCAGTTCTATCATTTTCTTTACAAAAACAAATGAAGAACTAGTATCCTTTCGTAATTTACCCTGGCAAGAACTGTTTTAGTCAAGTCACTGACATTGTAGTTGCATAAAATGTTGGGAAGAGACAAGAGCTGAGACCTTATTTTTTGAATTTCAGAAGTTTGTAAAATGTCCTGTAATTTTGCACCAGACTCTAGGATTTTGGCAGGAAGTCAAGCATTTCTACATCCTATAGTACCAGCAGACATAAGGACTAGCAGGATTCCAGTGAAGTTGTAGCTTAAAATGTTTCCACAACATGAATAAAAGTACACTTTTTGTTACTCCAAACACATTAATTTTTCTCTCTTGCTGCTTCTTTCTGTTGCTGTCTGATCTTATTTCCCCTCCCTTTTGACTTTAGACTTAATTTTTCAGTTGTTCTTTGGTCCTTCACTGTCTTCTGTTGTGGACAGCTTTCCTCTGGCTGCTGCTTCCTATACATATCTGAAATCTTACCTTGGCACATGCACTGAGAACCTTCTGAAATGCAGATGTTGAGGATGTTCCCAAGTTAGGCTTTTGTGCTACTTGCAATATTAGCACTGCTGCTGTTAGTAGAAAGTATTCTTTTATATAAAAAAAGGGTACAGTAAATAATCTATATATGCAATGCTAAAATAGCAGGCAATACTAGTTGCCTAGGGTTGTACTCCTGCACTGTAGTTCTTCTTTGGAAGAACAAGGATTGCTTTTAAGCTTTGAGCTTGTATGTGTTTCTTCACCTCCTTGGATAGTTTTTGCCTCAATTGCAACATGGCATTTGGTTCCCCATGGTTTTGTTCTGCTGAAAAGTTGCGTTCTACAATGTTGTTTCAGTTCCCAAGTCCCTCTGACTACACTGGATGTGGGTGGCTGTTGAGACCCATTCCTGATCTGGTCTATGCTGAAAGCACCTGTGCAGGGAAAACCTGTCTCGCAGGGGCTTTCTTTGAGCAGAACAGTTTGTGAAGCTGCAGACTCAATGGTTCTGCCACATAAAAAGGTCCTGTTAAAAACCCTCCAAACAACAACAAAAAACCCCAAACACCACAGCAAATGCTAAAAATCTTTAGCTCTGGGCCTATAAAATAGATTCTTATGGCATTCAAAGCTAATCCTATTGCAAAAGGTAGTTTTCAGCTCTGTCAGCCATGTCAACATGTCTAACTCATACCTGGGAGGTAACTGTGATAACTTCAAAATTGAATGCACATTTATCATATCTGGAGGTGGTCTATTGGTCCGAGTTCTACATAATCTTTATGAGAAGGTGTCATATCTTATCTGTGAAGCAGCTTCTATGCCTTGATTGCTATAAAAACAACTACAATCCCACTTCAGTGTATTGCAGATTGACCAACCTGCTCAAAATCTAAGCATCCCAGAATTTCCATGGTTATGTTTTTGATTCTGCCTAACCATCTATGAGATCAGCTGACTAGAAAATACATGTTAAAAATGTTAAACTTCCAAGAAATCTGAGCTTTCCACACAAGACCTCTGTGTGCACAGGGGAACTCTGAGTTTCACAGATTGGACCTGTAAGCCTGCAGCTTTCTGCTTATAGAAGATAAAAAGAACCATCTTTCAAGCAGACAGAGCGAAGTGGCTAGATAGTGAAAGAGGTGATCCTCACTTTATCTTGTTTCGATTTCACTACCCACAATGTTGAAAGCTGTCTGCAGTGTATGGTACTTTGTGCTTCTCCTTAAGCCTGAATTGCTTTTATACCATTGTTCTGAGAAGCCATTTAGAGAATTTTGAAGCACTGTGATGATATGATTCAGTCCTAGAGTCACTCCAGAGCACAAAGGCCCTATTGTCTTACCCTGTTACAGAAGTGTTGTAAAAGAGAGTTTGCTACTTGTAGTTTTCTGAATGGCTTATCATGTTTCAAGCATGCCACACAAGAGGAGAATCCTTAATAAAGTACATAACTTGGAGATGAAGCCTACTTAGTACCACATAGTGTGAGCGTGCCTTTAGAGAAGGCATTACTAGTACAGTCCAAGTTTCTTCACAGCATGTGTCATATTTCCAGGACCATTCACCTGCTTCATAAGGGGGCACACAGATTTGCTAGTAAGGAACTAGATTTCATTAGATAATATCAATGTTTTTATTATGGCCTAATGTTTTTTGCAGAAATTTGCACCAATTTCACAGAGGTGTGATGTTAAACTAGGGCTGCATTATTGGCAGATGTTTCTATTGATGTTTTAGTGTAAACTAGGTGAATTGTTGTCATCCTGGCTAACCCAATGGAAGTACATCTGAATGCAGAATTGGACTGATTTATCAACGTTTGTCAAGTACTTCAGCAACGTAAATAACTTTCGTTCTGTCCATCCTAAAACTGTTTAAACAGGACAGTCATAATCACGGAAGGGGAAATTCACTGAAATATAACATCTTCAGAATCAGAACAGCGTTTTAGAAAGGCTAATAGAATTGGTTTGGCTGACTTACAGTTTCTGCTGCGTTTGTAAGTGTTTTGTTATTTCCTCATTTTAAATGGGATGAAGTGTTATCAGCTGAAATCCAGCAGCTACATTCTTAGGGTGAAATGGTGGAGATGGGTGGGAGAAGACTAAACCCTTTCCTTCTTCCTTTAGAAATCTGAACATCAGCAGGGCACAACTCCACCTCGTGCTTCCTGAATGACTGGGCAGAGAGATCCCTCCAGTATGTAAGGAAGCAGCCTTCCTCTCATGTCACATGTGGGTTTACAGGCAATTACATTATGTTCTGTGAGGACTCTTACATTCCTTATTCGTAATTTCTGTGGACAATTTTTTTTTCCTTTGTGTTAATTTATTTCTCCTTTTTATTTGTCAAATGAATTAAATCTTTATTGATGTTCAGGAAAAACAATAGTGTGAGGCAAAGCTGTTTTCACTAATATAAGCAGTTTCTATACAGAAAGGGATTCATCTCTGTTAAAAGAGAAGGACTACTCTGTAGTGTGGTTTCTTGTACATCTGTGCTAAAGTGGAGCACATCCTAGTGAGGGAAGTACAATATATGAAGCTATTAGAGATGACCTGAAAGATGGAATAGAAAAAATGTCCAGATGAATTAATAAAAATCCCATTATCATGCTGGTATTTGTGTTGAAGCAAATTATTTCATAATCCAAACTATCACATGGGGCTGCCCTACAGGATGAGTATAATGAGAAGGTATGGTCTTTTGTTGATCTGTCTTTATTATGTAGTATAGACAATATGCACTGGAGTTACTTTGAAAAGTGTTAAAAGTGCATTTTTAGTTGTGTGACATGATTTGTTTTACTGAAAAACATCCCAGATGAAACATGCATAACAGCGTATAACATGTATGAGGTGGTTAGAATGCTTTTGGTGAGCTTTAAGCAGTGTTTAAAATCACAATTCCACAGAATGTTTTTATCTTATGGAATATTAGTAACCTTACACCTGAGATCTATGATGTTTTAATGTCATGTTATTGTTACATGTCCCTTCTCTGTCTGCAGGACTGTGCAATATCAGCTAATCACTCTCAAGGTAGTGTGATTGGAAAAAGTTTTGTTAAAGTCAGTATTAAGCTAAGGTGATTTGCGTTTGCTGAAGATCTAGTCCAAGGTTCATAAAAGACCATTGAAATAAGAGATAATAGGTAGCACAGAAATGCAAAATATTGTATCAGTGACATAAATGGAAGAAAATTGTCTAAATTTTTGCCAGCGAAAAGAGACAAAACGCTGAAAGAAATTTAGTCACATTATAACTGTGATCCGGTATTGGTTTGTATTTTGTTATACATAGTAAAATATCGTGCTGAGCTTAACTCTGTTCCTCCACCCCAGGCTGACAATAGTTGAGTTCTCCTAGTATTAGAGTTGCTAGATCTTTGGCATGAATAGAGTGAGGCAAAAGGATTTTATAAGTATTTCAGTTTAAAAGGGAGCAACTGTAATGCTATTTGTATTTTAAAAATGCTTAGTCAGAAAAGCCAGCTTTATCATGTTTGGTTTTGTTGGGGGGAAGTATGTGGAGGAAGATGCACTTTGCACTGCAAACTTGATTGATGCTTCTACATGCTGTCATAATAGAAATAATTGTGAAGAGGAAGGGGTCTCAGTGACATGTGTAGTCAGCTCTGTCAGTTTTGAGGCTTGGCTGTTCTTTCTGCTTTTGCTCTAGTAGAGCATTTAGGAATTCAGTTTGGGAACCTTGGCCAGGGAGCATGGGAGCCAAATCAGGAATGATGTCTATTTGAACCAGCAGGCAGTGAATGGCTGGTGCTGAGCATAAGTAGTCAATGTTGTGAAGCTTGAAGGTGCCATTAATTTTGAAAAAGTACTTACTGTCAGTATTCCTGAAATACTAACTTTTTGAGGCATAGAGGTCTGTCCTTTTGAATATTCCTGAATAAAGCATAAGGTAATCCCTCTTGTAGGCATTATGCATGTGCATCCCACAGTGAAAAATGTGTGTCCTTGGGCCTGGTGGGACAAATTCTTCCCTTGGTTACATGAGAGAAAATGCAGAGTAAGCTCATAGCTGTTGCTGATTTCTTCAGTGCTCAGTGATGCAAATGAGGGTTAAATTCATACCACTGTCTGTATCTGGTATTTTGCATAGAAATGCTCACTGTGCTGAAACATACTCACATTTGCAAGAATGTGTCTGTGTAGTTTACATTTCCAATTTTAATTTTTGAGCCATGTGTAAGAGACTCCAGGGAACAGTGTGTGCTGTCAGCAGAAGTTATCTTTTTGATGAATCAGGCACAGTGTTTGTACCCCTGCATTTGATAGACATGTTGTAATAAGGTCCTGAACTGCTTACTGTGTCTTTATGTACCTTCCCTCTCAGCAGTTGTAACTATTGTGCTGCTTGACCTATATTAATGGTACTACAAACAACAAGTTTAACCATTAACTTGAGAGTCCTGTTTAAATAGATTTTGCCAAGAGATGAGAACTGAAGATTTAAGGAGGTAAAAATTAAAAAAAGGGCTACCCAATGTGAAGTTTTTCGGTGCTTACAGAAGCTGATGTGGAGGGCTGGGAGGAGTTCAAAGACCCAAGAATAAAACCTGACTTCATATTATTATGTCTGAACAGCAGGTGCCATTCAAGGTATGGGAAAGCCAATCTTGGATGGCTTGTTCTTTAAGTAACTTGTGCAGTTTATCTCTTTGGTTATTCCAAAGAGGCTTGCTTGCTGTATTATCTGTATCTACTCATACTCTGTAGCAAGAAGCTGAGACGGTTACACTCAAGGGGGGTAAATTTTATCTGCTACTGCTGCCTGGGAGAAGGGAGACTGGCTTTCAGTAACTTGTGAAGAGACAGGGAAAGCTGAAAAGAATCTAAGTGAAAGGAGCCAGTGTCACACTAGTGCTTTAGGCATAGAAAGAGCACCCTGATTTAGCTGGACTTAGTTGGGCTGCATCTCAGGAACTTACATTCTGTGCACAGAACTTGAATTTTAGGCTATTTAATAAAAGCCAAAATTCAAATTTCTGATATAGATGACTATACTATCTCAGAAATACGCAACTGTGACTGCTGATCCCTGATAACTCCTCCATGTGTGCACAAAGCCAATAGCAAATATGTGATGGTTTGATATCTGGTGTGATTTGATACTTCAGGGAAAAGTGATTCTGTGCCCCAAGTTTGAGATCAGCAGTTTTCGACTGAGGTCCTTAACAGGTGGGCATGCAAAAGTTAAATGGAGAGGGGAGAGTGGGATCAGGGAAAGTAGTATGCTCTTGATATCCTGCCAAAACCTCTGTCTTCTGTGATAAAGCTGCCCCATATTATGCATGCAGGCATTTAAATCTGCTGCTGTTTCCATTTGCTGTTTGTCTCTCTCTGCTGGGATTTCACCATTTTGGCCCCACAGGGCATATTTAAGGTGTCTTGTGCAATCAAACGGTGTGTGTCCTGCTGGATCCTGGTGACTGACAGTGCTAGAAGTGTGTGCTCTAGCAAAAGTAGCAGCTGATATTCATATGTGCAAATGTCTCTGTTAATTTTCTGCAGCTGAGCTGTTCTTAGGTGTTATTGCAGCTGTGCATTAAGCATTAGATAGCCCTGTGGACACAGTCACAGCTGAGAATGAGTGAAAATTCCTTACATTTGAGTCTGTTGCAAAGGCTGTTGCAGAAGCATAAATTGCCTGTTTTACTTCAAGTGCAGCAATACATGCGGTTAAAAATATGCCTTAGAAATGTGTGGTATTTGTGTGTTGGTCCTGAGATGAGTAGAACTTTATCTGTCTTGTCTCAAAAGTAGATTTTTTTTTTTTTTTTTCTTTTGGTTGAAACAGGTAAACTGAGACAAATCCCTGTCACCTCCCATCTCGGAAGGTAACTGAGTAATACTCTCTGGGCTTCCTTGTCTGTCTTGGATTCCTAAAGAGGGACACAAAGTCATCCTTATGAAGAAGTGATCTCAATTAGAGTCAACAGGAAAAAACAAACTTTGGGGAAGGCTCATTGGGAGCACATAAAAATGCAACTGTGCCAACAGAGTTTTCCTTGTCTCTAGGTTTCCGTGGTTGCATTTTTCTTTTCCCTGATGACAGTAATTCCCAAGGATTTTACTTAAGCAGGTTAATTGGCAAAAGCCTGCATTTAGGTGATTCCTAAGTGTTATTTCTGCTTATGTTAGGTTGTTTTTTTGTTGTGGTTTGTTGTGTGGTTTTTTTTTTTTGTTTGAGGGGTTTTTTTGGTTATTTTTTTTGTTTTGTTTTTTTTTTTTTATTTTATTTTAATTCCTGAGATTCTACAGAAAGAAATTTAGCTGAAGAAAATCTGTTTTAAACTTTTTGTCCATACATGTAGTGGCATTAATTTCTTTAATCTGGATTAGCAGTACTGTTTTGCTTCAACCAGAGCAAAGGCAGAAGCAGGGCAGGCCCCCATGGCTACTCTTCTCTTTTCTTGTCTATCTATCCATCCCTTCAACTCAAACAGCTATGTTCAGAATGAGGTCACAGCACGGTGGTTTTGTTCTGAACATTAACTTTTGTTCTAGCAGCTGTGCTGGCTGGCACCCATGCAAGGAAATTTAGCATTTCTCACTCTATTGGTACAACAGTATGATTTTTATTTTGCTCTGAGCCTAATGGGCATGTTCCGGCTTGTAATCATGAGAGGGCCTGGCAGATGAGCTTTTGAGATGCTTGTTCAAACTCTGGTAAGCAGCGCCCTGCAGTTTTGTGTGTTCAAACTAGCTTGCATGTCATTAGATTTCTCTCCTTCTGGTGACTATAGGTGGGAAGGCTTGTCTACTTACTAATTTGAAGCACCTTGTTTAGATCTTCATGTTAGCCTGATGGCAAGGAAAAGAAAAAGCTGAGGTTTAATAAACTGACCTTTTTTTACCAGTTTTCAGGTATGTGAGAAATGAAAGAAATCTAGTTGCAGATGTGACCATGTACAAATATGGGCAAGACAGGTTAAAGCAGTGGATTTAACTTCCTGCCTTGTTATAGCTTGCAAAGCAGTTGTCTGCCAAGAGGAGTATTCTGTGACCCAGTGACAATAAACTGACACAACAGATCACAATTGAGTTAGTTACTTTTTGCTCATTTAGTCAGTCTCTCTATCCTGCAGCAGCTGCCATGATAGGACAGTATCTTGATACTTGCTATGCTAAAAGGCTAGTGTGAGCTGTCTTGGGCGAATTTTGTCTCATATCAGAGCTATAAACCTTATCTCAGTAAATACAATAAAGCTGGCTAATCATCACCAACTTTATGTTCTTTTCTTTCAGGGGATAGGCTAGAAAAGGTAGTAATTTCTTTCAACAATACAAAAAGCATCTTGGAGAAAATAGTCTTCATTACATATCTGTAGAGATAAGCAGCCTTTTTTTAGCATACTTATCACCTGTATTTTCACATAAAGAGTACAAGTATAGTGTGTGTAGCTAGCTGGATGGATAGCTCTGTATCTGAGCATTTGTATCTCAAGACCATGCTATTACGCAAACCTCCTATGGAAGTTAGTGGAAGTCTTGCGTATCTTGGGATTGTGTGATCTTTTTTTATTGAAGACATCTCAGAAAAGACAAATGCATTAGAACCATCAGGGACAAATGGAAATAACTTGTGTTCATTATGTGGCTCTTCTGAAATGGAGGACTGCCAGCTGGAGGCAGCCATATGTATGTACAAGACTGCAGCTGGGAGACCAATCTAAATTCCTTAAAAGCAGCTAGATGGTGCTTGTATTTATTGCAAGGTAAAGCTCAGGAGTGGGGAAGTCTGTTGTGAAATGGCAAGAAAAAAGTCACGCTTGCAAATGACTACATATTAAAAAAGTAGCAGGTCAAAGTGAGCATTAGAGCCAGATCTCTTGAGAAATGTTGGGATCCCCATATGCATGTCAAGCACAGATAGAAAAAAAACTGTACAAGACCAAAGTGCCTCTATTTCTACCCAAAGGACTGAGGCATAATGTATATTTGGACATTTAATGATATTTGATTTGACACACTGAAGCAGGTCTTTCAGCCCAGGATATTCTTTCTCAGCCGCTCTTAATTGCTTTATCTCTGGACTTCTCAGTGCTTCTTTCCCCCTTTTATCACTTGCTCCTGCAGAGTCTTTTTACGCAAGTTTCAGCTATGCTATTCACTCCAGTGGTCTTATTTGGCAGTCATTCCAAAGAATGAACCAGTTTCTAAATGAAATAGTTCTGCTTCGTTTGTTTCCTTGTGCTTGTATCTTCTACCTTAGGAACTCTACAGTATTACACACAGGTTATCAAAAGCTGTTCTATTAAATTATGCATTAACCAGCAGTATATGTTTACAGCATGTGTATTTAATGGCATAATTTCTCAAACATCACATAGCGTAAGGACAATAGCTCAGAAAAAGTATGTTGTTATAGCTAAAAAACCCTAAACTAATCAGGATTTTGAACTCTGCAAAATTAAATGTTTGGATAGACCAGCCTCTGGAGTTTACAGACTATAAAATGTAGCCTGTCTTCCCCTTTCTTTATATGGGAAAACACCTTGGACTCAGTCGGAGTTTTGCCTGTGTAAGGCTACAGGATTGGAGCTCTGTTGAGCACTGTAAAACTTCAGCTGTGCTAAATTATGTATTTTGGAGTGTTTTGAACTTTTTTTACAACTGTTGATATTTGATGAATGTTTTGGTGCTTTTCCTCACTGAGCAATTAACTTTATCAGCATTGCATAAAGGGGTGCTGAAAGCAGATGATGAATTTTATACGACCAAATGTTGCAAACCTCTGAGAAATATAATTCAAGTGCTCTTGGCAGCAGATTCATGAAGAGATTCTTAAGAGAACCACCCATTTACTTGCAAGCTACATGAGGAAATAGAGGCATGTGCCTGCCTCTACTGTTCTATTTGTTTTAGTTGTATAGAACTGGCACCCAGGCATCCAAACCAATCTATGTCCATGTTTTGCGAGCTATTGTATGTGTGATGAATTTGCTTAGAAGTCATCATCTGAGGACATGAAGGTAAAAGCAAGTGTTATACTGCTTTAGTTCTGAATGGGGCTAGTTATGAAGTGATTAAGTACTTTACGAAGCCCAAATGAGAATGAGATGGGAAGCTGGCTTAGTTCTTTTGATTCGTGTGATATCTTCATCTGGAGGACCATTACAGATGTGAGACTCCCAGAGAACTTTTGCTTCAGAAAATGGCTATTTTCATAACAAATGGCACACTGCTTTCTAGCTGAGGTCTTTCTTTGCCATTAGTGTGTAATCGGGGAAGTAGGCACCAAGCCTCATATACCTCTGCTTGAGTACTTCTGCCCTATTTCAGTCGTAATGAGTTTAACATTTGGGGAACTGCAGTTGGACCCAGGTTTTGAGGAATAAGGATACGGGTTTAACCTAAATCCAAAAGAGGTTTCAGTTTCTGTGTCATTGCATGGAACCAGCATCCTGAGACCATTGTGTTATCCAGAGCCATCAGAAAAAAGTCTTCCGGGAGACGCATGAGGAAATGAAAAATAAAGCTTTTACTGGAAAATAATCCTCAGTTTCCCCAGTGGTCCAGATATGGGGGATGTGAAAGAAGTGCCCATAAAGCTCACTTGTTTTCTGGCAAACATTAGTTTTACTGCTTCAAGCCAAAAGGCTTCATGACCACAGTCGTGTGCCAGTCTGAAGTTACTCTTTCATGACCCTCACTTGAATTGACATCTCTTATTATGAAAGACTAAATGGTGCTTTTTAATAATGCTTTTAATATTTTATTCTTTAGGGAGTACCCTGGACATGTTGTATGTAATGAAATTTGCCAAATGCCTCTTCACTACAGCTGTAGTAAATGTACAAGCAATTTTGCCACTTTGAAAACCGGAAAAAAAGCTCGTGTGTTGCATCATTCTGGCTGGGAAGCGCTCAAAGTTATTGTGACAGGACTGTATTTTGAGCAATTGTTGGTGATTTGTTTTTTAGCACACAAAGAAAGTAATAAATCTGTCACCCTGAAAAATCAGGTTGTGACCTAAAGGAAGGAGCAAATTGTGGCTTTAGGTAAAAAAGAGTGACCTGTCTATGAGGGTCATTTATCATTATAACAAAATTGCTGGTGCTCTCCTAGCTGACCAGGAAGAAAGGCTGTGGTAAGCAGAATCGAGGGATGCAAGCATCCGAATATTTTTAACTGATCAATATTTTCAGGATTTACAAGCAGCCAAAAACCTGTCAGCATGCAGAATAAGTGCACTGTGCATCTGTTCTGAGAAAGAAAACAAGGGAGAATGGGTTTAATTTGGCAATAAAAAATGAAATACAGTTTAGATTTGGCATAAATAGTTTAATTCAAAACTCTTAGTACAGATGCCCTTAAAAGCAGCTGTACATTGGTAAGAAAATAGGTATCAAACCAAACTCCCAAGAAGATTGAAAGCAGTAAATATGCAACAACACAAATCTCTTCAAGGTGGTAGTATTATGTTCTAGTACTCCTTTTGGCATGTGCAGAGGGTTTCAGAACTTGCTTGGGATATGTAGTTTCACTGAATAGAACAGTCCTAAACTGGTTTGGATTAAAAAAGAAACAAACCCCCAAACTTTTTCTTACTCCACCTTAATTTTTCTACATTGTTCTGTATGTAAGTAATTCTACATGTGTCTTTAAAAAAAAAAAAAAAATTAGCAGAAGAGGTTTAATGCCACAACTGAGGTTGGCAGAGATTGCATCCATTGCAAAGGATATATTTGGTGAATATAAGTCTGACTTGCATTGAATATCAGCTGAACGTGTTTCTCGAGCATCAAATCTCTCTTGGAATTAATCATACTTCTGGTTAATTCTGGGAAATATTTTCCTGCTAAGTCTCTCCTAGTCGTGAAGCTTCACTTTAATCTGTTTTATAGAGTTCACAAAGGCATAATGAAAGGAGAATGGGGGTGGGGTGGGGGAAACCCAATACAATTTCTTGTACAGTAATTTTCATGCCAATTGCTGATTTCTGTTGATTGCCTCAGTGCAGGAGCGTCTTATCAGACCAGAACATCCAAGTCTAAAAACCAATTCTAACGTGTTTAGGAAAGCATTTATGATTCAGGCTATCGCCTATCGTTAGGCATTACCAGTATTATACTGTATTAGGAATGCTTAACAAAGCTATTTTAATACAATTTATGAGAACATTTTAATATATCAAGGCTGGTAAAGTACTGTACACTTTCAATGCGTCATAAAGACGTTAAGAAATAAGGTAGAAGGTGAAATAGTAATTTATAATATGAACTCTTTTTAATGCACGTTGAAAGTATTCTGTTCATTGTGGCTTTATTTAGGAAGTCACTTTAGCTTAATTTTAAGCATAAATGTAGATTCCATTGATTTACTCGGGCATGACTACACAGTAGTGCCAAAATCTGGTGTAACTTCACCAAAGTGCCTTGTCAGATGTTGCTACTGCAGAGGACCAGCCTGGGCTGAAAGCACTTAATTGAAGTTTTTTTTTTTTTTTTTTTTTTTTTTTTTTTTTTTTTTTTTTTTTTTTTTTTTTTTTTTTTTTTTTTTTTTTTTTCTTTTTTTTTAACAATTCCTCCACTTTGAAGATTCAACAAAGTTACCCTGGAAAAAAGTATCCTAAACCTATATAAGATACCAACACTTTTATCTCACTTCCTGAAATGTTGAAAGTGATCTTAATCCTGATAGTATGATCTTTTTCCCTCCCTCCCCCTACTTCTAACTAAAAAGGAAATGGGAAAGTTCTGTCACCAATATATCTAAAACATTTTGTGCACTTTTAGCTTATAAGACGTAGTACCAAATTTTGTGGATGGATGAATTTTGCTAATTTTGCCCTTGTCCTCAGGAATGTAGCTTTTTTTTTTTTTTTTTTTTTTAAATTCTTTGATACATACTCATAAAGCAAGCTAGATGACTCTCCATGTCAGATTTGCATTCAGTGAAAAACTGAGTTAACTCTTTTCCATCTGAGACTTGGCCCCAGGAATAAAAATGCCTAGTCATAGGTTATTAACTGAGGTCAGGTGGCCAGAAAAGCTTTCATCTGTTCTTTTCAATTATATTATGTTTCTGCTTTTTTGCTTTCATTAAAACCATTATCAAGGATAAGATTCTAAAGATGCCTTCCAACATTGTTTTTGCTAATTTTGAATTTAGAAAAACTTGGCTAAATAAATAACGGAAAATCCTGGCTGAAATTTAATATGTAGGAGATATGTGATAGTCCTTTTCTAAATCAGGTCCTTGCATTTGTAGTTGATTCAGAATGTGGATAAAGATCAGTAAAGAGCTAAATGTGTATGTTAAACTTCTTGTGTAAATGTATTAACATAAAATAGTGGAATTATTCTGGTGTCTGTCTTTTTGTATCTTCAGGTTTAATATCACTCTAAAAAGTGTATCTCGTGCTTGAACTAGGTCATTATGTTTTCTCTTGAGGTTTGAGACTGGGCTACCAGGAGTGAAGGGTCTGGTCCACCACTCAGCAAAATCAAGGGAAGGCTCTCCTCTCCTCTTGCAGCTTACACTTCACTCTAACCAAAACCACAAGTGACACAGTATCTTAGACTGCAGTGAAAGTTGCTATTTGTGAAACTATGGAAGCAAGAAGCCAGAAGTAAAAAAGTTTGCTCTAGAACAAAAATGAAGCTGTATTGTTGAAACTGAAGCATGGAGTCCTGTAATGGTTTCTTTTGTTGTTTTACTCGTGTTGCCAGCAAAGATTTGACACTTCTTCCTTACCCCTCCAGATGTCTAATAGTGCCTCTTTTCCTTCTTCTTTTGATACTGACCTTCATATTTTCATCATTCTTTCAAATTTGATCGAAAATAACTTGTATTTAAAAAGAAAAAAAAAATCATTGTAGGAAGACCAATATTTTCCTTTCCTGTCAAGGAAACAGATCTTAAACTATGGTGTACAGTTATTCCTGTGCTGAAATAATGGTTTCTCTCCCTAGTACCTTAATATTTCATTTTCAAGCACTTCATAAAAAATTATATATGGCAAAATTTCTAATTAGAACACTGAAGCAATGCATAAGTAGAAAAGAAACCTGTGAAAAAGGCTTCTGTGTTTGTAAGATATTTCACCATAAATACAGCTGTCTTCTGTTATTTTTGGAATGGATTTGAGGAAGGTTTGTCTGGAAATGCCACATGAGACTCTCTAAGCAGTACTAATATTGTTCTGTCCATGAGGTGCAGTTTGTATTCATTTCAGTAAAGATCTATTGTACTTTTGTCTGCTTGCAGTATTCCCTTAAGAATGAAGTTTACATTTTAGAAAGTGGCAAGATATTGAATTTGCCATGAGGTTATAACAAGTTGTAGGCAGCAATGGAAGAAAATATATCTTTACACAGGGAAATTTAGAACATTTCTAATTTTTATAAAAGTATAAAATTTGATGCTGAAGTGCTTTTTCAGTTAACAAAGCATAATGCACATTTTAGCTTGCACATCCCTGAGAATTATAGCTGAGGTTGAGGAGGTATAAAATACAGGATTTATGAAAGGAAAGAGCATGCACAACTTTGATGTGTAATCCAGGACCAAAACTACTTGGACATTTAATTATTATTGTGTGGATAATCCTTCCTTCCTAACATATATAGGTTAATACTATTAAATATCAATAGAAGGACTGATCAGGCACTACTTACCTAGATAAAATGTCAAGAGTTCAGATTTCTCAATGTTCTGTTAGTACAGAAACTACATAATGATGTCTGCAACACCACCACTGTCGTTTTGCTCGTATTTCTATTAATCAAATTATAAATTGCAATGTGTTTTCTTTTGTGCCCAGTAGGAGCCATAAATATTAACAACTGGTTCATTTTTGCATATTATTTTTAAAGAACTTCTTGATTCACATATGAAGTATTATTAGGACAGAGGTGGCAGGTTTGGTCTGGCCAACTTATTTTCTTGCTGTTTTTAGAAACAAATGTGCTTGTATTGTGCACTGCAGGTTGGCACTTAGATGAGGTTGGGGTAAGCAGCTAATCAATCATATCTGGATAATAGACATCAGTGATATTGCTTTGCAAGGTTTGCCCTCCTTGATTTATACTAGGGGATTGTTTTTTATGGGATTTTTAGAATATTTGTCACTGAATAATGTTTTTATGACCAAGCCACAAACACAAAGCCAATATTTGTTTTAAAGCCATTGATCAACAGTTTGATTAAATTTGTACATATTTAGAGAGCACTCAGACTAGATGCCATCAAATGCAATGAACAGAAGATGCTTGTAAAACAATGGTAGTACTGGGTCTGAGTTGCTATTGACCATCACCTTGTAGAGTCATTTGCAATAGGGGAATGTAAAAAGACAACTAAGTCAAATGGCAGCATTTAGCAGGCAACTTGTACTCACTTTATGCTGATTTAAAAGTCTGCATAAACTTCAGCACAATGGAGACTTCAGCCACTGTCCATTAGGCATCAAGAAATATTCAGCTAAGATACTTCAATTAATTTTTAGCCTGCTTCATTGGTTCTGAAGTGTTTGAAAT
Source organism: Nestor notabilis (assembly GCF_000696875.1). NCBI lineage: Eukaryota > Metazoa > Chordata > Aves > Psittaciformes > Psittacidae > Nestor > Nestor notabilis. The sequence goes on from NW_009925016.1 coordinate 27,569, forward strand.
CTTTACTATAACTCAGTCACAATGAAATTGAAAGGTTTAAAAATGTGAAAATGAAATAAAAAGAAATGGATACCTGCCTGTGGTGTGTCTCATTATACTGAGACATGACTAACTTTGTATGGTGACATTCTTCCTTGTAAGCAATTACAGTGTGCATTATGCTTAGTATAATAGCAGATATCACTATTCTGATGAGCATCTGATTACTTAATCTAGTTTTGTCTTCCCCAGTACAGGAAAGAATGGATTAAACTAGAGTGAGTTCAGCAGAGGCCATTAAGCTCCTTGGGGGTTGGAGCAGTGGCCCTGTGAAGACAAGCACTGAGGGTCCAGGACTTGCTCAGCATGAAGGAAAGGAGGATGGGGGGGGGAGGGGGGAGGCTAACAGGAGAAGATGGAATGAGGCTCTCGCTGAGGCGCATGCCAGGAAAACAATTGACTGGGCATAAATTGAATTTGCAGGGGTTTGTGTGGATCAAAAGAAAAAAGTCGCTGTGAGAACAATGAAGCAGTGGAACAGGGTTTTTTTGGGGGGAAGCTGTGCTACTAGTCTTGGAGGCTTTCTGGAGCTGGAAAAGCCCTGAGAAATCTTGTCTGGATTCAGTGCTAAAGCTAGTTTGAGTGGAAGGCTGGACAGAGATGCTCTGAGATCCTGTCCAGCTGGAATGATTCTGTAATTTTATTTTTCCTGACAGGATTAGTTGCTGAGATTTTTGGAGCTGTCCAGGGGATCTGGATGCTTCAGAGGACTTTTCAGTTGCATACAAAAGGTTTTTGAGCCTAACTGTACTGTATGTCAGAGGAAAATGGGTACAAAGGGTTGTGCCCTTGGGAGGCTGCTCTAATATCTAGTCTCATTTATTTGAAGGGTTTTAGTGATTCTAATAAACTGATTAAAAAATACCCAGAGCAGGTACTTTGCTATTTGATGGCAGCATAGAACATAATCACCAGTGAGCCAATTGTGGTGAAAGTGATTGCAGTCAGAATCTGTAGAAATTACGTGTAGAAATGTTTGGATAAGTGACCAGGGCAAAATTCATGAGGTGAGGGCATGAGGGAGATCTAATTCCCTTTAACTGCACTTTGGACTGATGAGACTTGAGACTATATTGATAAGATAAAACTAAGACATTACAACTGAAGCAATGGAGGCTTCTTAGCCTGTAGCTTACAGTCAAAATTAAAAGTCCTTTTAACTGTATCCGTGAGAAAAACTACAATGTAAACTGCATGTTCCTCAATGCTATGCAGAGGAGACATCACAGTAAAAAAAAAAACTTACCTAGCTGTTTGTTAACTAGTATTTTGTCTTGACTCTAGTAGTGGACAAACTATTCTGATACCCTTCTGTCTTTTGGCTTGGTTGCTCTGGTCTTCATGTACTAGTGCTTGATTCATCTCCAAAGCATCCTTTTTAACCAAAACATTTTTATTAGAAGCTAACATAATTCTGATATGTGGTTAAGAAAGACTGATAAAGTTCAGCAAAATAGACTGCAGCCTTACAGTGCCTGGTTTTACATGGTTGCCATTACAAAACATTTGCAGCAGAGTGTGGCTGGCGTATGTTCTCTGATGCAGAGAACAGCATCCTGATTCTCTGAAGAAGAGTCTATCAGTAATGCTGCATGCTTCCTTTTCCAAACCTTTGTGTTTTAACACATGAATTAGTATTTCCTTTTGCTGTCTCAGACTGTGTATCCCTGTGCTTAGGACTCTGAAGCCCAAGAGCCATATTGGGATAGAGCTTTCTAAATAAGGTAGTCTCGTGTTGTAAAAATGCTCATTCTAATTTTCTGTTTCCCCTCATTTTATGCTACATGGCAAGGGAGGAAAGTATATAGAGGAGCCTTATTTTGGGGCTATGTAAATAAATGCAATAATTAGTCTGAAATAACTGCAGAGAAACAAAGTAGCAGAGCAATGCTGGCAATGCTACTTCTATTACCTGTATGTTAGCAGCTCCACGCTTAGATGTGACATGGCTATAACGATCATCATCTGTGGAGATTTGCTGCATGGGTCATTGGTGTGATGAGACGTGCTTATTCAGGATTGCAGGGACATTTTAACCAGGATAGTATGGGAATTAGAGAGAACTAATAACTAGAATTGCTATTACACTTTATCTTCCCCAAAATGCCTTAAGGCAGCCTGTAAGGAGAGGAAAAAAGGCAAACCACCCTCCCCCCGCTCAAAAAAAACCCAACACCCCAAGCCCCAGAAAACTCCCCAAATAAACAAAAAAACCAAAATGCAAAACCAAACCTTCAGGTATGAAGACTGCTACAAAAATTAAAGTACTAGAATACCAGCATGTATTACTGTGATACATGTTACAACAGAGGGAACATCCATCATAAGTGAAATAAAAATACAGAAAAGATCAATCTCTAATCTGTTGCCTTATGGCAATGATTAGTAATTGATGTCTTGTAATGTATCTAGGACCTCTGAATGGGGTCTGATTTTTAGTGGAGCAGCACATGGTGATCATAGATCCCAGTAATTTTTCAAACCATGGATAAAGCTCAGCAATGCCTAAAATTTAATAAAGACAAAACTCTTCAATACTGAATATCCTGGAACACTTTTTATCTCAGTAGAACCCTTGTCCTGCCTGTCTTTCTGTGCCCTTCCCACAGATTTTGAGCACTCTTATTCCAGAATAAGTATATCCACAGGAGGTTATATCCCAGAACAACTATTTGGGTACATTTTCAAGACGCAAATCTCAGGTGTTTAGCTTGGGGATCAGTTTTTCAAGAACATGTTTCCAACTTTCCTTCCTAGCACACTGTATTCTTGCAGAAGGCTTAGTTTTCAGAGTTCAAATCACTAATTCAGCAGCAGCAGCTCTCTAGCTGTGAATGCTGCTAATTCATGGCGTTTAGTTTTCTCCAATGGAAATCTATAGTTCATGGATTATTTTGCATGTCACACCTCTTAGCATCTCTGGTGTGAGAGAACACAAGCAGTGTCTTGTTGATCATCTATTGTTTTCCAGCTTTGCATTAATTTTGGACCATGTTGCAGAGTGTACGCAGATGACCATGATGGGTTGGGGCAAACCAAATGAACAAGAAATTATCTCAGTATATAAGTACATGAGCTCAAGCAGGGCTCACCGCTTTCAAAACCAATATAAATAAGAAATTCTTGGCATCCGAAAATATGCTTTTTACCTAGCTAATACAGTGAACCCTTTGAGTCATGTATTTTTTGGTCAGCTTGCCTTTTTGGGTTGGTTAGTACAATAGTAAGCCATTTAACGTCAACGGACCTGGCAAATTTTTACTTAAATACTTTGTACTTGGTCTACTAGTAAGTGTGGGTTGTTGTGTTTAAATAAGCTCCTGCTCTATTGATATGTGCATGCAAATAGCATCCCTGTAACATTTTTTAGATTTTGGTTACGATAGGTTTATGAGCAGTGAGGTAAAGTGCTTGGATAATAGTAGCTATTCCTCAGATGTTGATTGAAAGAGGTGCAAGATAATGTACATCTGAATACAGCAATGAAAGCTGTGATTGTGGTCTTAAACCACCTTAGAACATCATGGAAAAAAAAGGTAGTTTCCATTGCAAGCAGTTTGCTGTACTGCTGTTCTAGTTTGCAGAAAACACTTCTCATAGATCGGAACCAACTTCTTGGCTAACTCATCTTAATGAACTATCTAACTGAATTATCTACCTTGACTAACTTACAACTTAACACCATTATGCATACCTAAGGAACAAGTATTCCTCGGGGAAAGGACACAAAACCTGACTGCTATAAAACTTCCAGTGCTATTGTTGCTGGTAGAATGTCACTGGCATCAGTGTGATGACACCATTTTGGATTTGTCTCATATCTGCAAAAAAGAAGTGGGGTGCAACTGCTGCTGAATGTTCTGTTATCCTTATTCAGCACCTACAGGACCATGAAAATCTCATTACTAGAGTGACAATGAGTTGAGTATCTTTAGGTGCCATAGTTGCACAAAAGACTTGATTCATAGAACTACTTACTGGGTTTTAGTATGAGCTGTAAATTTACAACCAAAATAAACACAGGAAGCAAATGCAAAAAACTGGGTTTGTACCAATAACAAATGAAGAATGAAATCTAAACAGGCATGTAAAAGTAATCTAGAAATTGCTTCTTTCAAAGATCAAGGAAACCATCTCTTTGACTGTTGTAAAGTAGTGATATGGACAATAAAGTCCTCACAGACAGTAATAAAAAGTAATGTGAAAGGCGGCTTAATTTAAAGCATTTGCTATATTATTTTTAAAAGGAAATACAGGCAACTCCTAGTTCCTGTGAAGACCGTGTTGCTCTCGAATGCTTGTTTACTACTTTGAGTGTAGCTATAGCAGATTAAATGGACTATTAATAAAAAAATCCCATACCAAAAAGCAACTTACAGCCTTAGGAAGCTTAAATTTTCATGTCAAATAATGTAAATATTTCAGTTAAAGTTTAAGGTAGAGTCAAGGCTCATGAATGGATAGCTGAAGGTTTTGCTTGTAAACCTACACTATTCTTTTAGGAATTGCCATTTATTCCACATGAGGAGAAAAATATTTGTTATTATTCCACAGGAGGAGAAAAATATTTGTTATGGCTGAATTAAGTTAGAAAAATAACTTAATGTTTATTGTAAGTGAAGTATGATAAGAACAGTTATCATACTGATGCCCCAAGTTACTGCAGTTTCTAGGTCATGTCACATACTGGTATAACAGGGTGAGAAGTGTTTCAATGGCTTGGCTAAAATAATACAGTGACCCTGTGGCAGAGTCAAAATGAAACTTGAGTATTGGTTCCTGATCCAGTTACCAGTTCCTGGAAACATTACTGCTGAGGTCTCAATAAGCAAGCATACAGACTTTATGAAACACGGAAGATATACAGTCTTTTGACACCACATTTGAAGGCAAAAAAAGTGGCATTGCTAGGCAGTGTCTTTCTTATTTCCCTTTTTAGCCCTACCTTGAAATCCATTTTGGCACAAGTCTGGTCTTATGACTAATAGCAGTTAGACCAATTTGGATATTTGTGGAAGAATTTTTCAGACAAGGACACTTTTCTGTATCCAGAGCAATTCAATGCAGAAGGGGAATGCTGACAGGTGAAAGTCATGTAATTCCCCAGCAGACAATCTGTGATGCATGCTTTTGGACCACAATGAATAGAATAGCACTGAATTACCCTGCTGTGGGATCTCTGAGCTCTGTCATTGATGTGGAGAGCTTCTCTAGCCTTTTAGGATAACGGATCATGTTAGAGGCAAAGCAGCCTATAGTGTTACTGTGAATTAACAAAGGTAACAGTGGGTAACAAATTACCAAGTGAGAGAAGTGTGAAATTAAATTCCTCTGTGTAAATATATTTTCATACATATGTGTGTATCTATACACAGGATACTTGAAAGAGGTTTCGGTTTTTTTAGCAGTATGAGGACCTACATTAGAGGACCTGGAGAACGGAGAGAAAAAAAGACACTCTGGTGTTATTGCTAGGAAAAAGAATAACTTGCAGAACATGCCAGACACTCTGCTTGTCATGGAACAGTGTCTGTCCTATTTAGCTTTTTTGTGCATTCTATGGCTGTGTTGAATATCAACTTGAACAGATCTGAGGGTGTACACATGTATAAGGTTAGATGCCAGCTGCATACCAGGCACTTAAGGCAAAAAAGAAAACTCCTGACTCAGACAATGCTTTTAAAGCTACTGAGATAACAAACTGAAATTCCTAAAATGCAGGATGTCCTGCTGCAGGAGGGGCTGTTAAGGAGGCGGTGGAAGGAAGCTGGACAATTCCAAAGAGACCCATTCACACAAGCTTATTTTCAAGACCAAATCAAAACCCCAAACATGCAAGTAAAGTTATACACGAGAAATTTTTGCAGCTAATAAACTCTGTGCCACCTGCTATTTTAAAGTGGATATGGCCAATACTGGCAGTTTTAACAAAGGAGCTGAACTTGTTCTTAGGCCTTTGACAAGTCTTCATAAGATGGAGGTATGTCATTTACCTCCCCTAGCTAATAGGAAAAAATAGAAGTTCTCATCCTGATATATCTTAATAAGGCTTAATACAGTTGATAAGTATGCAGTAACTTTTCAGCTGTACAGAACAGTCTCTAAAGAAGCTTAGGGCCTGCTCGTACTCCTTTAACTTGGCAAACCTTTGAAATGTGTTTTAGGCAAAATCTTAACCTCCAGGAATTTGTTTTTGCTTATTATTAAGCTGTTTATTTGTTTTGTTTTACTAGTTGTCTTATAGCCATGGAACTTTGTTAAGAGTGTTTTATTAACAAAATTTGTGCTCAAACACTAAATCAAAATGCCTAATAGTATTTGCTCTTTCTCTGTTTATATATATTAAATGTGTTTTAATATATATATAAAAAGTTCAGTATTGATGCGTGAAAACATGTATGTATATATACAAGCATACATACAAGTATTTTTACATATCTAAAAATATATATGTATGTAAAACGTACAAATACTATAGCCACTTATTCTTGTTAGCGATCTTTTGGGAGAAAACATGTTTGGAAACAACTTGAAGATTCATCCAGTGAAACTGAGTAGCTTCATTTAAGTAGATGGAGTTTTTGCAAGCAATAGCACAGGAGAACACATACTTGACATCAAAAAAAAATTACAGAAAACTGCAGTTTGAGGAACACAGAGAACCAATTTGTCTTAATGAATTAAATGTATAGAAAAACATGGCAGAATATTTGGTGGTGGTGTTTTTTTGGTTTTTGTTTTTTTTTTTTTTTCATTGTAATACTTATACATGTTAAATGTTCTCCCTCATTATGTTTCTAATTATGTTGGAGATATATACAATGTAGATTTTTTCCTTCTCAGGTGAAGTGTAACACTACGGAAAAAAATTAAGCTAAAGAAGAAATAACCCTGGAACATTCTTACTGGCATTCATGTAATGCAGTTCTCAAATATCAAATGGATGTACATGACAATTAGCTCAGGCTTTGCCTTAGAGAAGCACTGAACAGGATGCCAAAGTTCCTATCCTATGATGCAATGAATTCTATTTTATTAGCAGAATTTCAGTTTTCAGTTAAAAACAACCAAAACCTGCATTATGTAGTTTATTCTGTTTGTGATGTGACTTGATGCTCCTTCATGAAGCAACTGATACAACTGTTCACAGACATTCCTTACAAGAGAACAGTTAGGAAAAAACCAACTGGAAATCCAAATACTTTAAGTGTAGTTGAGATTGATTTATACTTGCAAGAAAATATTTCAAAGTCTCCTATTGCTGGTTACATTTTTTCCTCTTTATTCTGCACACACGGAAAAGTAATATAATCTGTGGAACATCAATCATCCAATAGGCCCTGATTCTTCTGTGAACACTACTTTTCTTTTTAGATTTCCCATGCAACTGCACTTTGCACAGATAATAGTGTTTAATGTGTTTGTCCATTAAGCCAAAAGTAAGAATAATTTTGCAGTTGTATTCTTTCAACACGTGGAATATTCTACCATGTTTTGAAAAAATGTAATGGACAATGGACATCTGTGGCATACAGAGGCATGTTTCTTTAGTAGGTAAATGCTTCAGGGGATTAGGAGATTTGCTCTAACCAGGTTAAAGGTCAAATCATTGCCCATTAGGGACAAAAGGAAGTATGGACACTCTTAAAAAATTGAGCTGTCTGTATCAGTCTAAAACTTTGAGGTTTAATTAGACCTGATACAGGAGAGAACAGAGCTGATGGCATAATCTGGATTCTGCTAAGGTTCTCTTTTCCTGGTTCTATAAAAGTTTGCTAATGATCACAAAATTTCCAGATTATTCTAATTTCAGAAATATGCAAAGTTACTATGTTTATACTACAAAAAGAGTTCATGTGCTTGTTTCCCAGATTTGCTTTGAGATTAGCGGAGATGAGAATTCAACCTTATTTAAACACTGACAACTCTTCTAAATGTGTTTACATACTGTCTACATGAGCATGCGATGTCTCATTTTAATGTAGTCCTTTTAACAGCAGCTAAAAGACTTCATGTGTTCAGGTGGATTTTTTCCCCTATTCAACTTCACTAAACTCCACGGCTTTTCATCACTTAAGTACCACCTCTTCTATTTGGAAATGTGTTCTACTTGGACTGTCCTGGCACCAAGTTGGGGTAATACCTACCTAAGAGGGAACTCTAGCTTGAAGGGCTCCTTTTTCCTGTAGCTGCTTCAGTCATGTTGTGATACAGTTTCTAAATAAGAAATGTTGCCTTTATTAACTTCTTTTTAATACCTGATACAGCAGAATACCTAAGTCTGTGCTGAACCCTAAAAGTCACAAGAAGTCCTAACTACAAGGAGCCTATACTTTAAATTCAAAACAATTAAACCCAATCAAATCATCATGCCATTGTAATGGCTTGGCACTATTGTTTTGGCATGACTTCAGTTACAATAAGTGTTTTGCATGCATTATGGTCTTTATTTGGGTAAAAGATTAATTTTGCCTGACAATTCATACAACTAGGTTTTCCATGGTCCTTCATGGAAGACCTGAATGCTTCCACTGATGAACAGCGATACAGCCATAGGTATTGGTAATACAGGGACTGCCTGACAGCAGTATATGATGAAATAAAAAGCTTGTCTGAATATGCTCTATATCCTATGTGAGCTCTGAAGGAGGAAAAGATTTTCTGTACAAGCCAAACTAGCTATTTTTCCTGTAGGACCAGTATGTTGACACAGAAGTGATGAATTTCTTTTTCTGTTCCGGATCAGCTTCCTTGCTTCTATAGTCAGGCCAGTGTCAAGGGAGAGTGCACATGGATAGACCGATGTGTCATTGCTTGAGCTGGTTGGTGTATGTTGTACCTCCCACATTTTTTGAATGCCAGACAGACCAGCATATTTCTCTCTGATGTTGCTGGTGGTGTTGTGTGGATTTTTTTGGGTGGTTGAGATTTTTTTTGGTGGTATGTTTTTGTTTTGTTTTTTCTTTTTTGATGGCTTGGTGGGGTTTTTTGTGTGTTGATTTTTTTTTTTTTTTTTTTTACTATTGGTTTTAGTAGTATTAATTTAGTTATTTTTTTTTTTTTGAATGAGTAGCTTATAGAAGAGCTGTTGGTCTTCGCTGGACCAGTCTTCAGTCTGGACAGTATCTCTCAGGCTGTGGCCAACATCTGCTGCTCCTAAAAGAGTGCAGGAAACCACCCTGGCTATGGCCAGTTACAGGTTTCTGCTCTTTGAGTTTTTTCCTGAGGGCCACTGGGGGATTTGCACATGCTGCTGGCCAAGAGGGTGACTCCTGCCATCTGGCATGCCAGAATAATCTGCGGTCTGATGGTGTGCAAGGGAAGAAAAACATATACTAGTATTACATAATTAGCATACAGCAGGAGAAGTTACTTAGGAAGTGTTTTACTGCCCAAGGGCAGCTGAGCATTACAAAGGATCATTACTGAGCTCTTCCAAAGACTTTCTCATCTGAATATGAACCCTGAGAGCATCAGGATCATAATGATTTCCTCCAGTCATGCAAAGCTTTTCTTCTTTTTTTTTTTTTTTTTTGTTGGGGGAGCACATGGTAGAACAGTGCTCAGTGCTCAGCCTTGCTGAGTGAAGGCATTGCTTGCTTGTAGACCTGCAGGCTGGTTTCTGCGGGTGCTCTTTGTAACTCTGCCTGACAAAAACACTTGTAGGTAAACAAGTCCCAGGTATTTTAAACACTGAACTATTGCCAGCTCTTGTCAATGTCTCTTCAGACAAGTTACTAGATCTATTACTTGTTTCAGTGTGAGAGTTTTGATATAACTTTCCTCTTCATTAGGTCATCTTCACATCCGAGTGGCTGTATTTGGCAGAGTAGCTGTACAGCATGCAGGCAGGACAAAGGCATTCTGTACAACGACCAACAGTGCAAAAGCAATAATAAAAATAATTAAAGAAAGAGGTTGGGGGACAGCTTTTTTGTGGAAATAGGAGATCAAATGTGATAATAGCATGGAAACTTGTCACAGCTTTTCTACCTCTTTCTACTGGAAGCTAGAGGTCTAGGGATCAGCTTGCACACATTTAGGCTTAAAGAAGATTTGGCTTACTTGGGAGGCACGTGGCATTTCAGAGTGTGGTAGGAAATGCGAAGTCCTGCTGCCTCTACAAGCACCAGAAGATTTGTGGTATTTTATCTTTACTGAAGAAACCCTTCATGAAGTAAAGCAACTCAGGTTACAGGCTTGAGGGGAATCTAATCAACTAATGAGAGTTGCATGTCCTTCCTGTCAAGCAGCTCTGAGACACTGTCAGGATTTTCTTTCCTGAAATAAACCAATAACCCCAATTTTCAACATTTAGTGTTTTCTGATGCATGTGCAATTGAGAGAGTATCTTAAAAGCAAAATCAGAGTGAGTTTTGGTGTGAGTTCAGTGAATTCTTGTTTTCATTCTGACTTGTAATTGCTGTTACTTGGTCATTTTGTTTTATAACTTTTATATGTGCTGATGTGTGTGTTTAAAAGTGATGCTTATGCTGCCACCTGCATACAATAATCAGTTTGTGCAACCTCAGGGGTGAACCCTGTTGGTGGTGTAAGCAGCAGTACTAAACCCAGGATATATGCTGAAGCATAATTTCATATGCCTTGATATAAGTAGATCCAGCACGGGTATTAAGGAACATACCAGGCATAGGCTGTTAGACCAAACCAAAGTAGAAAATTAACCCTGCTTGGGAGAGCCCATGGGTTAGAAAATCAGGCCAAGGGTTGGTGGGAAATGGAGGCAGCGTTCCCAATTTTTAATGCAGCAGAAGAGCAGCACAGGCTTCCTGATGCCAGCCTAGTGCCACTTAGGGTCCTCTGCTGCCTCCTCACTACTGGGTTAGGTGCTGGCCTAGACCCCTTGTGCTTTACACTCACCTGGCAGCAAGAAGGGGATGTTTTCCTTTAGAGCAGGGAAGTCTGTTTTGTTGGAGAACAAGAAGCTTATTCCCACAGGTCAGGGAGCATATTAAAGCTTCAGAGTGGTGTGCTGGAGAAGAAGAGAGCCTGTGTTTCATGAAAGACCACTGCTACTCCCATAGGAATGACTGCTAGATAAAGAAAAGCACAATCCAAGGAACACCATAGTATTACTAGAGGCTATTCAGTTCAGCACAGTACATGGCCATAAATTTCATATGAAGGTTATAACAGTTTTTTCCTCAACAATTGCACACTGCATGACTCTCAAAATCACAGTGAGCTCATCTGAGATGTCTTTATAATAAAATACTAGATGAAGAAAGGAAAACTGGAATGAGAAAAATGAGAACTCTGTATTTTGCTTTCTCCCAAAGTGTCAGGGAACCATATGCGGGGTATATTATGAACTTAAATGGGCGACAATGATGGGGTGAAGTGAGAGTTGTATTCCCCATGGCCACAGTCACACACACTAAAAGGCAGAGACCAGCACTTCTTCCTATGGTCTGTGCCAAGAGGACAAGAATACAGGAGCAAAGACTGGAGAAAGGTGCATTCTGGACTACTTAGCTCTTCCTTCCTAAACTGTGTGTGCAGAGGCATTTCAATAACTGGCATGCCCCTGCAGTGGAGCCTCACTTTTTCTCTCCTGCTCCCTGTCTCTTTTCCTTTAGGTCTCCTCCAGCATTCAACAGGTTATGGGTACCATCTGCTCCAGGACTAGAACTGTCTCTCATCAGTAAAACCAGTAGCTCCAGCAGCATCTGGCAGGGCTCAGGTTTCTGTTCTTTTCCTAATTTTACCTATTAATGGATATTTCTTCTTCAGAATGCATTTCTTTATTTTTTTTCCCTCTAAGTATGTCCTTTTCTCTAATTTTTCATCAATTAATTTTCAATTCAATGCATCAGAGGAAATCCTGAACAAGTTTGACTTGGGAAACTAGTGAAATCAGTCTAGATTTTTTTGATTTGAATATGTAAATGTTTTATATCTGTATCACATTTAATCACATGAGCAAAATATTGTGCCAAGAGTTGGAGTTGTTATCCTGAATAATATTCCCCTGCAAGATGACAACTGAGTGGTGCTCTGAGGGTAGGTAGTGTACTACAACACTGGAAAATACTGACATTAAAAGTTGATGCAGTTTTACTGTAAATATTTTTAAGGAAACAAAAGAAGTTGTAATCTACTGTTAGTGGAAATTAATTAACTGGCAGTATCTTCATTGGCAGTTTGCCTGTTTTACCCTAAAGCCTAATTTGGTTCTGTAAGAACAGACTTGAGACAAAGGTACTGTAGTAGGAAGCCTTACACAATGACTTCTACTGAAGTTCTTCTATCCCTTAAACTTTTAGCAGGGGTGAATTGGCCAGGACTCATATTGTGTAGTTAAACTTCCTTCTTCAGTATGGCACATTTTTTTTTTTTTTTCCCTTTTTCCCTTTTAAACACGTGTTTTTTTTTCCTCTCCCTCTCGTACTAGCAGATGGTCTCCAGTTATATGCAGGAGCTTCTATTCCCTGGGTTGCTACGCAACAAAATGCATCCTATCTGCATCCTTTCTGTGCTGTATCCCGTTTCCGTTCAACAACTCAAAATAACCAGCTTAGTGCTTCAACATGCTGCTTCCTCTTTTCCACAGAGTTGAATATCTATCAAGTATCTTCCTGGGCTTCCTATCTCTTCCTGTTACAGCCTTGAAAAAAATGTGTTTGCCCTGAATTGATTTTCCTCATCACTTCCTATTTACATCAGTCCACTTAGTGCTAAGGCAGGCAAAACATACATAAATGAGCCATGCAGCTGCTAGCCCATAAAAAAAAATTAGTGTCAGCCAATTGTGTGATGTTTGAAAGCAAGATTCTTCATTGTTGTCAGGTGTGGGGTTCCTGTTTGTACTTTTTATCGTGGCTTTGTTTCCCTACTGATACCAGAAAGTTCAAACCAAACTTTTTCTTTTTTCTTTTTTCTCTCTTTTTTTTTTTCTACTGAACTTACGAAAATGAAAATATTAACCTCCAGCACAGCAAGGGAGAAGATGAGATAGAAACAGTAGCATGATTTGCTCTGGCTGGCAATGAGGCAAACATTTTGGTGGGCTTCGCTTTGGTTTACTAGATACTTACCACTGTGCTTGAAGCTGCAAGTGTTGTAAGGTACTTAGGTATGCGTTCACTGTTGTTAAAGATAAATTTTGCATGTTCTAAGCTGTCTGCGCTACTGTTTAATAGTCATCAGGCTAAATACAATTACTTTGAACCCTTTTTACTTTTTATATGAGAGAAGTTCCCATTTTCATCATACTTTGGCTTTCCCCATAGCAGGAAATGTCAGCTCTGGCGAACCTTTGTTTCTTACCTTACACCTTTAGTAGGTTAAAGGACACAGAGATTTATTTTCCTTAACTTAAGCAGTCTAAAGTTGGGCATGTGATCTGTCCTTAGCAGCTACACTTCTGCTCTAGTCAATGGAGAGAGAGAGGCACCTTCAGTAAATAAGTTAACAGCAATTCAGTCATTCACTGTGGTAGGTGGGATGAATCACTCAGACACAGGATTCGTCTCTCTGGCAACTATTGAGTTTGGCTGATAGCTTGGATGGAATGCCTGATTCTTAGATTGCTGACATGCAACAGAATGTTACCAGTTTGTTTTCATACAATTCCAATATATTTCTCTATTTCTCCAAAATAATTTCTAGTTGTTGGTATCCAATGACACCATTTCCAGGTACACATAATCCAATCAGTGTTTTGGAGAGGAAATGAAAAATGGTTAATAAAACCGCAGATGTGTGTGACCACACAGCAGTTTGGCTTTTCATAAATATTCTTCAGAGATCATGTATATAGCTAAATATATCTCTTCTTTTTGTAGCTTAGGTTCAGCCTATATAACACAAAAGTCAGTCTTAAATTTCTGGAGCAGTAATGTGCCTAAACAGCCCCCCCCCCCCCCCGCCTTTGTGTGTCTTCTCTCCACCACCCCCCTTTTTTTTTTCCCCCAATGGAAATGGCCATGTTCAGATAATGACTAGGTTAAGACTAGCTGAGTTTCAGTGACTGAATCTTTCCAGCTTGCAGTTGAAATAAAGCTTTTGATGAGAGATTAGTCAAGGCAGAGTTTGATGATGCTTATCCACAGCACAGTTTTAAACTATGTAGAACAATTTTCTATGTTGCCTGAAAGCAGAATTTCAACCACCATTACCTTTCTGAAGGAACCTGACAAGTTCTTTTATTAGATGTCATAGATCAGGTGGACTTTGGAAGTCTGTGCTTCCTGTATGGTTACTGCCTTTTGATTTGATTTATTTTTCCTAAAGCCATCAGCATTCTGGTTTTGGGTCTCTGGCATGACTGTCCTCTCTCTTGTCGCAGCAGCACCAGACTGGAGGTGCAGGTCAAGGCTCAGCTTATGGGGCTGCTGGCCTCTTGCTGTCATTGCTGTGAGTGCCAGTCTCAGCCCTCCCCCAGGTCTCTGGCAGTGCTTCTCTTGGCTTTTACTTTCACTCCCATAGCTGAGGGTGGGCTTTGGCAGTGTCAAGCCAGAGTAGCAAAGCAGCTTTATGCATCTTTAGCTGAAGAAATGCAGCAGTTTGCTGTATAGCATTTATAGGACTACAGTTCATATGCTTTCTCCCTTGCAGTGTGGACTGTGGTAAAACCTAGGTGCTGTCAGAAGACAAAGCTGCTTAAGGAGCAGCTTTGACTCAGGAAGCTTGATGCCACTTCCTTTATCTGCATACTGTAGCCTGTGGACAGGCTTGGCTCTCCCAGAGCCCAGCCTTTTCTTCCACCTCACCAATGTGCTGCTCCCTCCACCCTGCACCAAGGTCTCAGTAAGCAGAGACTCCCTCCTTGCCCTTAAGGTCAATGCTTCAGCTAATTCTGGACACCAGGTTATAGTTCTGCTCGTTCTGAGAGAGATCCCAACAGTTTAGTTTAGTGAACTGATTTTGGCTTGCTACAGAAATAATAGTAGAAAATAAACAATATCTTTATTTATAACAATAATTATCTTTACGATACAAAATATCAAATACATAAATATATCTTTATTAAAATGTCTCTTTGAAATTGACATTAGCAATACAATAAAATAAACGCACAGAGGAATTTCCCCCCCATTGGATCTTTAGAAGACCTTTATATTAACACAGAAAGAGTGGTTGCTGTAGTTCAGCAAAGTGTGTGAGTTGCTGGATGTCATCTTAAGGGCTGTGTGTAGAAAGGCAGCCTTGGCTGTTCATCATTCTCTCCTCTAGCTTTAATGTATTGGAAACTGTGCATTCAAAATATAAGCAGTGAAGAAGAGGATGGTTATAAAGAGGCTGGCAGGATTCATCCTTTTAAATAATGTGAGTCATTTTCTAGTATCATGAGAAAAGAGAGGAGTTAAATTCAGGAGGGGTGAGTTCTACCCAGCAGGAGTTTTCACAGCAAATGGTAAGATTGGTTTTGCCCTGAGAGATGATGGAAAGATCCCTTTAGGCAGATGATATCTCTTGACAAGACAGGATGCAAATTGGAAGTTGGATTATAGCCTACACAATTTAAGAAGCAGGGGAGTGGGAAGGGCTAACCTAGACTTTATTCCATCATTCCAAGTAGTTCTTCCCCCTTTCCCCTCTGCCAAACATCTTTTATATCCCAAAGCTTATGTCCCAGAGTCAATAGCTGTCAAAGACAGTGCAGTAGCAGATGTATTATGATTGGTATTGCTTATTTTATTTGTGTGTATTGTAACATGTACCACTGTTTGAAGTCCACATTAAGATTTCTGGACTCCAAGCACACTTTTACTAACACAAGGTAGTATAAATTGCAGCATAATTGAATCTTTCCGTAGATCTTGCTGTGTTGCCTGGTGTATTTCCTTTTAATAAAGCAAATGTGTGTCCTCGTTATCACAGAATGATAGAAAATGCTAGTTGTAGCTGAGTTATTTCACAATAAAGTTCTATTGTGAAAAGATACTTCCTTTTAAGTAAGCTCAATGCTTTTTGTTTCCAAATATAGAAACATTAGCATAAGGTATATGGAAAATATATTCTCAAGCCTTATTGATAATTAAAATGGACAGAGTATGTATATATTGGATTATTACTTGGTAAAACTTACAGGAGGCTCTGTTAATACCTTAGAGCCATGCAACCTAGAAAGAGAGGGAAAAGCCACCACAGACTAGCATAACTTCAGTTCTCTTAAAGCAATGGGATTCTAGGTTTTTTTGGAGTTAGTTTGGTTGTGATCTTCCCTAGAATCTTCCTGATGCAATTGGCTTCTGCTTGAACTTCAAAAATTAACAGGTACTTTTCCCAAGTGATGTAGGTTGTTTTAATTTTTAGGTTTATATTCTAATGACTCATGAAAAATAAATCTTCATTCATGGAATGGGTAAGGTATTTTCCAGCTCTGCCTAGTAGCAATCTGGAATTTATAATTCATGAATTCTTATGACTTTCTTTTACAACTAATTTTAGAAATGTCGCTAAGTTTATCAGATTGTGGAGTGGACATTTGCAGGCATGTTTCACATGTTTGGAGACTAAGATGATAGAAGACAGCTCATCTGTGGTGAAGATCTGCAGGTCTGGTGTATGATGATGGAGTCAGGAACAGATGAATTCATGTTTTGTATCACAAAAATGCTAAACAAAAAGGTTAGGAAAAAATTGGTACTGTGACAATTTTTTGTACTGTCTTTGTTTCAACATCCAAAAATTAACAGGTACTCCTGGAAGAAATTCCCTTTGCTATGTGGTTGTTGTTTCTTTTGGATTGTGGTGTGCATTGTGTTGTGTTGGTTTTTTGGGGTTATTTTTTGGTCAGCAGGACTAAGACCTTGGAAATGGAGAGTCTAGGAGGTCAGAGTGGAAAGCTGAAGTACAAAGCTGCAACTTACCTAATGAGATGAAATGATGTCTGTGCATTGCGTTGATAAACAGTTTGCATTAATCACTTTCTGGTGGACTCACTAGTGTATGTCCTTAGAGGAATGTTTTTTCCCAAGCATCGATTGCCGAGTTGCTTCCAACATATTTTCGTATCATTTTCAGTATGCACATAGAAAGGTTTTAAAGAGGAATATTGTACAACCAGACTTTGATAAAAATGCCAATTATATTAAAATGCTTCAACACCAACTCTATCTTTATTATTGACACAGTAATAGAAAAGAGGAAAGCACAGTAATTAGCAAAGCAATTGATTCCAGTGTTATGCAGATCTTCTGCAAAGAAGCTGTTCTGTTCACATACCATGGATCCTTTGCTTGAGAAACAAGCTTTTTTTGTTTCCTTGTCTCTTTGTGTGGCCTAGCCATTAGCATCCATTTAAGAAAGTCTCTCTGGGAATTCCTATTGACTTTACAATAGGACTATAGGATAATCAGTAATATATCAATATACAACGCTTGTTTTATGTAAATAAGTTATGAAAAATATTAAGACATAGGCCAAGTTCTAATTTGCTCTACTGCAATCTGTATCTAAAATTCATGATAAGAATGAGCCCCATTAAAAAAAATAATTAAAAATTGCATTTTCATGCCTGCACACAGAGAGAGGAGCATTATGCTGTAGGTTTAGCACTTTCAAATACAAGCAATGCGTTATGGCAAACACCCTTACGGACTATAGCTCCTAACCCGCTGCTAGTAATAGTGGAGCTGTTACCATCCCATGCAGGTTACTTGCACTTCAAGACTGGTAATTAAACTGTCAGAAGGAAAGGTCTGTGGGCATGTGGAGTCAAGCTAACCAGCAGAGTTTAAGAGTCCAGGCAAGGCCACTGTGGCTTTCTGAAAGCTGTAGAGTGGCTTCAAACTCTACAGGGGTAACATGTACATGGAACGTCCTTTAGTATGGTGTCTTTTCAGCATAACGTATGTCCTGAAAGAAAATTGTTATGATAAACTATCCTAATGGCTTGATTTTCTTAAAAGTGATTTGTCCCATTGATGGAGAATGTCGTGGGGGTTTTTTTTAGTTTGTTTTTTTTTTTTGGCTGGTTTTTTTTTTTTGTTTGTTTGGCAAATTCAAATAAACAATTGGAGAAACAGTTTAGTTATGTAAGTATGTTACGTCAGAGCCCAAAGTGGTCCTTCTCAGTATATGTTTAAAAATATTTCTATTCCCATCTCTGTAGAAGGTGCTCACAAGGGACAAATAACTTAATATTGACATAGCCTTAAGTATATTGAAAAGACATAAATCAGAATAATGAGATTCATAAATCTGTTAATATTAATGGGGAAACCTTTTGGGAATGTAGTGTAAAATCAAAGAAAAAGATGAACTTGATGAACTTGATTCTAGCTAAATGAATAAAAAATTAGACATTTTGTTCCTTAAGTCAAATAAGACATGACATCCTTTTGAAATTGTGCTTATGTCTTTAATACTGTTAATCAGAAAAAACACAAAAAATATTGGGGGGAGAAATCTAAAGGTATCTCTAAAAGCCTGCTAATAAATTAAAACTCTGTAACAATTTGTTTTTTGCATCATGGAATAAGGAAAGCACCATGAAGCCTTTCTTTCAAAAATTCTCTTTAGAAGCAATAGACTAATTCTACACCGAATTTCAAGGCTATAAAACTTTATTAGCAAGAAGAATATGTATGCTGTTATTCATTTATTCACACTGCAATGGTTAAGGTTCTGTCAGCGTTTCTGTTAAAAACCCCTATAATTTAACAGGGAATTCCAACATGTAAAAATGCATTCAGGCTGCATTTGACAAAAGGGCTCCCTTAACCATATTCTCAAAATTAATATTGTTTAGATGCTTTATAGCTTGAAAAGAAGTGAACTGTCATGTCCTTACAAGTGCATACCATCTCATACTCACTGCAAAATATTACCATTGTCAGCAACTGCAAGCCTGGTGTTCTTTATCTCTGTCTCCCCATCCACTGTTGCAATGAGGAAGTACAAAATGTCTGTCCTGCTTCCAGTTACTGTGCTATCTTTGAGTTCTCTGCAGTATTTACCTTTGTTGGGCTGTTTGATTTTTGCTTTGAAAAATCTCCCATGGAGCTCTGGGACTATGGCAAGGGAGCAGAATCTATATGCAAAAATCCTGTGTTGGCTGGAAGCACTGCAGCTTCAGATGAAGACTTCTAGAGCAGCTGCACTATGTTGGACAGGGATCTAGTTCTGCCCCAGGCCAGGGAGCTGAGACTGAAGCACTGAGCTTAAAGCCCACAGGAGTGCTGGGCTGGCCCAGCCTGATATCCCTGTTGTAGTGATCCTGGAGGTGAACCTCATAGTGAACTACACGCCAAACTCATGTAGAGAGACATCAGTGTGTTTGCAGATGCTTCACAGTCTCTTCCTCAAGTAGCTTGCTCCTGTGATTAATCATATCCTCTTCAGAAAGCTGAATTCTGTATCTTAATGGATTAATATACTTTTTGATGTGGCAAGAAATGTTGTCTTGCTAGTGATTAAAAAAAAAAATGCTTGTTGCACGTGTCAGAGAATCTCTCAAGAATGTTCAGGAAGACTTTATTAGTGAAAAAAACTTTAGCTGTTGGAACTATCACACATTCATGCTTTTAGCATGTTTGTTCAGTGTAGGGACATTGTACTTCTAGGATATCAGATAACCTGAATTCTGGACTCAACGCTGGTAAAATACATTTGTCAGGGTAAGAAACAAGATAATTCAGAAGGTTTTGTTTTCTAAGTAAGTCATAAAGTCTTCAGTAAATGTCTCAAATCTGCTTAAGATTTGTAGAAAATCATGGGATCTTCTGAGTAATTGTAAAGTTGAAAGTGTTTGAAAAAAAAAAATCTGTGTTGCATAACAGTGAAAGTCAGACTGTAGAGTATTATTTACTCCATTTCTTTAAAGTTCCCTCTAAGATGGTTCTCATTTATGTGTAGCTGACTACTGCAAACCAACAATGCTTTCAAACCTCAGATCAATATCCTGGATGTTTTCAGAGAAATTAATTAGTCTCACCGAGGAGTTACTTTCTGAGGTTGGAAAAAAACCTTTGCTCCAGTTGGTATTGACTACATAGTCAACTGGATAGACACAATGTTTACCCTTCTAAGAGGTCAATTTAAGTGCTCCAGGCAATACAGTAAATGTAAGAACATGCTTTTATGCCATTTCATTTGTAAGCATTGACCACACACAGACTTTTTGTTGAGTAAAATTGTTTCAGGCTATTGCTACCTGTCTTACTAAGACTTACCCTCGATTCTAATATGATTCTCAGATTAGTAATTTTCTGTTTTGGGATGGTCACTTCCCTAGTAGCTCTGTGTGTGTGTGTGTATATATATATAAAAAAAAATATAAATCTATTGATTTTGATGGAAGCAGATGGACTTTATAAAGTAGAAGCTCTGTGAACAAATAAGAGATTTCAGAAGTACTGTATTCATAAAAAATCTTACAACATGCATTATGAAAGAGTTTTTGACTACAAAACACAAACCCAGTCATATAAATTACATATGCTTTCCACAGTGTAACTCACATATTTGTGTTCTGCAATGTAGGAGGGATGGAATATTTGTTATGGAGTCAGAAGCTGCATTTCACTTTTATACATGAGGTATTTCTGCAGGAGTGAGCCACATAGGATCATCTGCTGTGTAACTTAGATATCCATTTTTAAAACCATGGAAAAAGTACAAGCTGTTTATGCTTACATGGTGCAGAATTTTGTCAGAAATTGATGACTTCATTAGTAGGCCTTGGACTAGTGTTGCAGTGCCCCTCTTGGAGAGTTGTAGGCCTTCTACCATTCCCAATTCTTGAGAAACAAGTTTGAAAACTGGAGAATTTCATGTTGTTATTTCATAATGAAAGGTGATTATTTCTTTTGTGTTTGGTGTTTGTTTTTTTCTTTAATTATTATTATTTCCTTTTCCTTCTTCCCTCACCAAAAAAAGAAACCCAAAACCGAACCAAACACTCAGCAAGCTTAAATGACCTGAATATCAAAGGATGTGTGTTGGGCTGTCTTGCACTGGCTTTTAACCATTAGTCTTAATGTCTTCAGTTGTAATGTTAGTATGTCATCAGGAAATTAAAACCAGCAGCTAAATTCTTCCCTTATCTAAAATGTCTGAGCTCAGTTGGCGTTTACTTCCCAAGAGATAACATGAACTGTAGGACCACTGAACCATATCTCTGTTTCAGTGACTATATCAATGTTTTGTATGTTTCAAGAGACTTTCCTTTAGCTTACTGTCTTGAGTAAATTCTGAGTAGATGGGAGATGTGGATCGAGGACCCTTGCGCAGAGGAATTCAAACCCACTGTGTTTTCTGTGGGGAAGTGCCTTCACCTCTGGGCTCTTACTGGCTTGGCAGGAACTGCTGCCTTTTCAGTTTTATTATTTTAGCTCTCAGTTTAGCCCAATTGTTTGTTAGAAAAACTGTGGAAAAAAACGGAATAGGTTTTTGATGAAAACTACATTTGATGAATGTTGTTTTTTTTTTTTTTTTCTGAAAAAAATTTCCTCAGCAATGTATGAATAATTATGGGTTTTAGTAAATTCTCTCTAGAGAGCTTCTCAGATCATCTTATTGCATGTAGAATAGAGTTAGAAATCCAGAAACTGTTCTGTAGTCAGCTTCCTGCCTGTCTATTAAAAGTGGGAAGCCCTGTTGGGTTTTCCTTCCTATGACAGCTTGCCCATAACTCTTTAATCAGTTTTCCATAGCTGAAAAGTGTTGTTGGCTTTGTTTATTTCTGAGAACTGTGAGTCTGTGTTTTCTTCTTGGTATACTCAACATGAATCATGGTTTATAAACATCCTGTTGGTATTGATGGAATAACTGGGGACTTAATAAGACTTTGATCTTTTCAAGCAACTTGCATATACTAAGGCACAATGCTGGTAGAGTCTTCAAAGTACTAACATAAAAAAAAAAAAAAGAAAAACCCACACAGAAATAAACTTCCATGAGTGTAGGATATACACTGAAATATTTTTCCTATTTTACAATGATATATTTGTGTATTTCTTGTAAAAGCTGTGAGAGGTGGGCTATTGTGAAATCCATGGTTTTTTCTTGTTCTTGTTTTATTCTCCCTTTTTTCCTACAGACACAATGACTGCTGTCTCTGATAGAGATGGTTATAGACATACTGCTATCACTTAGCAAAGCCCATTTCTTCTTGTGTCTAAGGACAGCAAACATGGCTTCATGTAAAAATAGTCTATGAGAATGGCATAATTTATGATGCGAGTATTCTGGAAATAAACCATTTGTGAAGCAGTAAACAGTTATGGAAAGCTTTTAAAAACATCTTTTACAAGAGGGCTTTTTCTTCTGCAAACTAGACGGTTCTTTAAAGATGACCCTGTGGAGTACAATAGATAGGACAAACGGTGAGAGACAAGTTTCAGATTGCTTTTGAATAACATCTAAAGCTTCATGGTGGCCCCTTTGATGTGAGCCCAGGGGGACTGACCACCTGTGTCCCTTTGTGCAGTGATGGTTTGTTAATCAGGAAAACAAGAAATACAATATGGTCTTAAGCAAACCTTTAATCTTAGATGAAATCTAGATTTTTTTTTCCCCCATGATCTTTGCATTATTCTTTACACAAAATAAATAATTTAAATGCTGATAACAGCTTAATTCTTGGCTTTTGTATCCAGACTTCCAAGAAGATATTATTTTCATATTTTTTTATCACTTTCCATATACTTCCTAGGTTAAACTGCATAAACCAGTTTAGATTTTTATAAAGGACAACCAATATACGTGACTGGTTCTTTCTTACAACTTTACAGATGTGAAGTTCCCTCAGGATTTTTTCATATCACGAGTTATTGCTGATTATTGAATACATGTCTTAAGTAGCCACTACTATAACACAATCTTCTATGCCCTGATTTTTATTCTCTAAGAATTAATAAATTAACAAACCCATTACTTTGCAGTCATTTAGAAAGATGAAGTAAACTGTTGTTATAGAATAATAAATGCTGATGTTCACTCTTCTTGTTTCCATGGATTTCAATACTGATCAATGAGGCAGTGACAGATGTTTTCCAATTTTTATATTGGCTGTAAACCAACCATGCTGCAGTTGCCTGAAGTGGCAGTAAATAGCCCCCTCTTTATAATTTCATGAACATTAAGAATTATATCAATTTCTTCAAGCAGGAAGTTCATGTCAAGAGCATATATTGAAGCTTGAATCTGAGTAATAAAGTCCTGCACTGGTAAGCGTCGGTGTATTTAAGACACTTTCCAGTCATGTTTTTCTTTTCAGAAATGGATAGCAAAAGGAATAATTAGAGATTTTTCCAGGTGAGCCTGGAAACTCATGTGAGAATACTGTCTTCTAGACCGAGCAATGCTTTTTCTCTACAGAAAGCTCCAAATGATCACTAATGTCAGGTTTTCAAGAGTGACTTTTAACTTAATTGTCGTACTTTTTCTAGAATATGTATCTGAGGGAAAACTCATCCCTCTATAGGTAAAACTATAATCAGAGAAAAAGTTGCTAGGGAGTTCTTAAACTACAGGTGAGGAGCTGAGTGACTGAAAAATATCAGTTTTGTTCAGACAAGGACACAGAGTTGGGTTCAAGCCCATTACACCTAGTATAAAGGAGTTTCAAGTCCATGAAGTTATATTGTCTTGAGTGTTATAGGAAAATATTAGTGCTCTCCAGATTCATCTTACAGACTGCTAAGCTACTACAGAGATTTTTTAAATGGCTTAATGGCTCTCCTTATTCTTCAGGACCTGGCCTCAAACCTAACTTTTAGGATGTAGCCCATTAAGTGACAGGACCAAGAGCTCCACTCTGTCACATGCTGAACATCTGCTGAAAGACAAATGTACTTAAATTCCTCCAACATTAGTCATCATCATAGGGGCTGGGAGAAGCTGAGAAGCCCAGGCTGCCACTGTCCTTCTGTTGGTTAGTCCCACATCTCCCTGTTCCTGTCCAGAGCTCTTCTAGCCCACACTCGGGAGCACACATCCTGGTTTTCTTTAAGCTAGACCCTGGGTCATAGGCTGAGCATTGAGAAACCACAAGCATAGGCAAAGGTGGGAACCACATGCTGATAAAACCTGTATGTTTGGTCAAAGGAGTGGCTAGTTACAGAGTAGCAACCTGCTTGAGAGGTGGAGTAGGATAGAATGACATTGATATATGACGTCACTATGTACCTTCAGAACATTACAACACCATTAAATTACTTTAAGTATGATATCATCCTTTTACCTCTTATTGTGCCATGTCTTTCAGCTCTTGTTTTATGACGTAAGTTGGGGTCTTGGTGATAATAGTCCTCTCCTCTGCTGCAGAAACCTTGTTGGCCTCCAGAACAGTGTCCTGTCTGGACACTGAGAAAAAGGTAGTTGTGGTGGAGTTCATGTCATTGCCAGCAGCATCCAAATACATAAGCTCAAAAGAAGTATAATTAAATTGTGAGGGTAAACTTCTCTTTCTACTTTGTGCTGGAAGTTTTATTTGAAGGGTTCATTTTTCTTTCAGAACATGCCTTTGTGATACAATTCCATGTTAAGGATCTTCCTAGCGTTACTCAGATAAATGCTACTGCAAGCTCACAAATTCCACTTAGGAATTATTTAGTTGTCTTTTAGTGTTTTGATATCTGTCCTCTTTTCAAATGAAGTGTTGCATGTTTTACATTGTTTACCTTAAATCTACCATTGGGATTAATCTCTCAATTATGTTACTCTCAATAATGGAAATAAGTCAAAGGGGAAATGTTTTTCACACTGAGCAGGCACCATGCTCTTCTGGTATGAGCATTCTTTTCCTTTGTTTTTGAAACAATCTTCTGATTTCTTAGGCTTTCCTTTCATGACATTTAGGAGAAAAGGAAACTGCTGTTGAATACGGGATGCCTGGGATTTCTGTTTTATATTATAGTTTTTAAATATTTGAACTCTGTTTCAGGACGGAACAAATTAGAGCTGAAACTACAGGGTGGGTAAGGAGTTTCAAGGTTTCCTTATTTGATTTTTCAGAGGTCTATATTTACCCTTCCTCATTTTATATTGTGAAGTACCCTTTCAGCTCACTCCAAACAGTCTTTTTATTGGTAGCAGGCTTCTAACTAATAGCTACCTGTGCAGCAGCTGTCAGTCTTCAGCATTATTATGTTTAAAAAAGAACAAACCCAGCAACCACCAAACAAAAACCCAAAAAAGATTTCTTCTGCTATGTACTTAGACATACACAAACTTTTTCATTTTTGTTTATTCCAATTACCTATCTCAAAGCACAAATTTTTGTATCTTGATTTCAGCTTTAAAAAAACCACCCCAAACCCTCAAAACAGCCTGTTTTCCCTTCCTTAGTAAGAAGCAGGTGAATCATAGATCTGTGTTGTAATTTTGTTCAGTGGGACACATGCGCTGCTGGTACTGGAAGCTGGTGTCTTCCCTGTGTCCCAGCTAGACTCTATCAAGAAACAAGTTCATATGCTTGTGACAAGTGATCTATAATCTTCTTGCTATTGTGTTGGGCATATTTACTGTACGATAGAAACTTGAGAGTGATTCACTTCTTCAATAGAAGGGCAAGTGAGAGGAAACTCATTTCCTAATGTTTTATCTATGGCAGCAGTTTGGTGGTTCTTATATATAGTAAATAATAAAACTAGTTAAAAGATCATTAATTCCTATGAAGTTATAACAATGCAATAAAAACCCCTAACCAGTACAGGGCCCCTTGCACTGTGGAGCCCTTTAGTCAGTCTTTTCCTGAGGTGTGTTCAGACCAGTCACTATAAGTCTACCAGCTATCCAACCTCTAGCACCATGTTTCCTCTTTTGCTTTGAATTCTTGGGCCACCATGGAGGGAGAGCTGAAATCTTGCAATACTCACTGTGGTGTGCCAAGCAGCTGTTCAAAGCTAGGGAAATGCTTTGAACAAGGCAGAGAGAAGTTCTGATTTTAAACTTCAATATTAAAGTGGTAATGAACTGTATTTTTGTATATAGCTTTGAAAATCCCCACTGTGGAATCATGCACTATCAAGGGTCATTTTAATAACATTGATTGTAAAAGACACAGCTCCTAGTGCAAAAACAGAACTCATTAGAATTCAGGATAAAGCTGATTACAGAGGAATGTGTAAAACTGAATATTAAGAAGATTAAAAAGAGCTGGATATCAGTGCTATATTCCAAAGGGAAATCCATCATGTGCATACTGTCCCAATCAGTGGTACCCAAAGGCAATGTGTACCTCTGTGAGTGTACCCTACTGGAGAGGGAACTCTCAGAGTTTGGCCAAGGGTAACTATAAATATTAAAACCTTTATTATCAATGTTTGATAGAAACATAAAAAATTTATGGTTGTGTACAAATTTTCCTTTCCAGAGTAGATGCATGAGATTTTATGATGCCACTCTTAAGTCACTCTTATTTGGTTTTTTTTTTTTTCAGTCAAAATCTAATTATTTCTGCCTAATTTTTTTTTTTAATTTTAATAAAGGTAGCATATTCTGAAAGAAGTAAAGTAGAACGAATAGTCAAAGCCTTATATATAGTTAAATAGTAGATTCTGTATCAAGGTCGTTCAGATAGACTGCTCTGCTATGTTTTGTTTCTTTTTTTTCTTAATTTCCATCCCCTAGCCTCTCTACCTCCTTTTGCTATTCAGTATGTGTTTGTCACAGACTCACTCTTATTTAGAAACAAATGCATTCAGACATCTTTGGTACTTACAAAAGCAGTCTCAAATTACTGCAATCATTAACATAACAGTAACACACAGGAGTTATCCAGCATATTGAAAAATCCTGTGAAGCTTTCAATGCATTCTGTAACTGTGTGAGACTGAAGTGAAAGGTGAACATCTACGTAAATGTGAATTTCCATGTCCCATGACATGCAAATGGAATTACTTTCCACATTGTTGAGAAGACTGATTAAATGGATGTTGAATCTTAACAGTGAGAACCACCTTGTTTTGGAGGGGGAAGCTATATGAGACATGGCAACATTTATGTATTTAAATGATTATCATAATTGAAATGTAGAATTAACCAATCCTGCACTATTTATGATAATAGAACAATGTATACAAGCCTCCTGCAAAATACAATGTGCCAAGAAACTAACTTAGAAGAGGTTATAGTCATTAACTGCACTCGTATCATTACAGAAATTTGTTTTATAGTTCTGTTGTGAAGTACACAATCAGATAGGTCACATCAGCTTCACACTTTCTACTACTGTTTTCTGCCTTCTCACTTATCTTTTTAATGGGAAAAGAGACAGTACTCACCAGGACCCTTTCTCCCACCCAGCATCACCTTCAGTGAGGCCCCAACTCTGCTGTATGTCTATCGTATCTGTCTGGTACTCTGCAACAAATAATCAATAATAATGTCTTCAGTTTCTCATGTGCCCTGTGCAAGTCTAGTAACATTGTTGTTGCAGAAGCACTTGAGAGAGACTGAGGGGAAAGAAAAAAAGCCAGACATTTAAAATATGTTCCTAGGCTTCTTGCCCTCCCATGTAACGTGTACTGCTGTGATGCCATGGCCCCACTGATGCTAGTGGCCCTGCAGAAAATATGAAGTCTTTTGGCTTCCAAGCAATTAGACTGTGTGTCCAACACAGTATATAGAACTGTGTGGATTTTCATACATTTCGAGCAAAATGTACTACCCCTTCAATTTAGAAGCAGTAAGTATGTTTATGTTGGCACTGCTATTGCACTGCTTTTTAAAGTAAAATAACATATGTTACAATGTTCAGTTTAGTTATGTTGCTATAAGTCTGTTTAATTTAGATTAACAAAAGCCATCATAATCTTAAGATAACCACAACTATATGAATAGCTGAAGTTTCCTTTGTATAAATCAATCTCTTTTTGAATAGACAAAGACAATAATACACTTTGCTGCAACCCAGGACAAAGTACTGCATGTTGTAAAGTAAATGTCCATGGACCCTCTCAGATGTAGATGAATGTTTTTGAATAACACTGGTAATCTGAAGGTAATTAAAGTAGTTTATGCAAGGTGCAATAAAGAGCCATTGTTGCGTCTACAGAACGTTACTTTATACTACTGTGAAGATGATGTCTTTCTAGCCCCCTAGCTGTTTTGGGAATAAAAAAATTCTGAGGCCACT
This sequence comes from Nestor notabilis, assembly GCF_000696875.1. Classification (NCBI taxonomy): domain Eukaryota; kingdom Metazoa; phylum Chordata; class Aves; order Psittaciformes; family Psittacidae; genus Nestor; species Nestor notabilis. Next base: position 55,662 of record NW_009925016.1, read on the forward strand.
AGTCTGAAAGAAACAAGGACAAGATAATAACTAGAGACACAATCCCTGTGCTTTGGAATAGTACAAATTGTTACAACAATCACAGAGAAAGCTGTACAGGGGTTGTAGGAAGGCAAGTTAATGTAATGCTCAGAAAAAAAAAAAAAAAATTACAAGACCAAAGAAATGAAAATACAACTTAACAAGAAACAAATGCTGCATGCTGTGTATTAACAGTGGAATGCTTGCAGAAAATATGGAAAAGTCTTTGTTTACTCAACCCTGACTCATGGGCAAAGGTTTACTTAAACTGGGCTTCTTTCCTGATCACAAGTATGTGGGAAGCCCTATGGGGATGGGTAGTCAATAGGGCTTCTCAGTCACTTAAAATCAGGCACATATTTGGGTTCAGTCATTCAGGGTGAAAACTTGGTCCTGTAACTGTCAGAAAAAAGCTTCCATTTTGTCACTGGGGCCAGAATCCCACTAATGAACCAGGCTCTAGCTCTGTTGCCAGCACTGGCTTCAATAGGAGCAATGCAGAGTGCTGGCAGTCAGGATCAGTCACTGTATCTCAACCCTTGTTCCTGTAGTTCAGCACATGTTGCCATGTGTCTTCCTAAACTTTTTCTGGTGCTCTTTCACTTATAGGCAGGAATGAGCTTTTCTCTTATGTGCAAAGAAAGAAGCAGTAGCAATAAAAATCCTTAATGAACATACAGAGCAGATCGTGTTTTCAGTCATGCCCTTGCAACTCCACTGAACTCGAGGTCATCTTGCCTTTTTTACCAGGACCCTCTCAAGGCTGTCTTACCTCCAGAAATCCAGACAGCCTTTGAGAGGCTAAGCTCCAGGACCAAGGAAATGGAGGTTTATGTAGTGGGACATGAGAGTGGGAAGGGAAAACGCACCCAGAAAAGACCACAGCCTGTGATATAAACCCTTACTTCGGTCTATGGTAATTTCATGAAAGCAAGTCAGAATAAATATCTAACTTGGAACCAAGATGAAGCTTACCCAGCCTGAATGGGAACTAAATTGCAGTTGATCTATTGCATCACTAAGTTAGCCCCCTCAAAGGGGAGGGATGTGAGTTACATAAATTTTTTTCTGCTTTACAAAAACTTTTAATAAATCAAGGAAATGTCTAATGTTGGTAAATGTGCATGATAAGTACTTGATGGATTAAATTCATTCCTCTCTTTGTGTGCTGACATCCTACTCGCTGCATAGGGAGATTCTACAGATGTACAGAAATGCTGCACAGGATGGGATGTTTCTTTATGGCATTTCCGTGTGCTTTAAATCTCCGAAGAGATTTCTGTGTGTATGTTTTATATTGAGTCATTAAGTACAAAAACAAACTTATTCACAAACCAGCCTTGATCTAAATTTCCTGTGATTTATCTCTGCTGTCTATAGCATGCACTGAAATCCTACCTGATTGTTATTAGCTCCCCAAATATTTATATCACTCCAGATAATCAATGCTTATCACAGTCAATACAGACATTACAAGTTCCTCAAAGAAAGGCGCTGTCAGCATAATAGCTTTTTAATTATTGCAGCATGTGTTTTCAAATGAGTCTTTTGTTTACAGTATCAGCTAAACGGAGTAACCACACATATCTAATATATAGATATTAAAAATATTATACACGCAAATTACAGCTTTTCCTACTAAATGTATGAAGCAATAATGTAATGTCTTGGAGGTACTAATGTTCACTTAATTTAAATCATGTTTCTAGGGCTGTTTTCTGTTTTCATTCCCTTGTGCTTGCACTCTACAGGATGTTTTTCATCCAAGTGCTGTGTAAAACAAATTTGCTTGTGGGGGTTTGGTGATATAAAGTATCTGACTGGCACCAGTACATTTGTTATTCTACATATAACTGAAAACATAAATGCAATATTTTGAGAAGCAGTAGAGATAGCAACATCTACTGGTTAGAAAGATGCAGGCGACACGCTTTTTGTTATCAAGTGTGCTCTAAGTTCAGTGGAGATCATGATGAGCTCTCCTGTCTCTCAGCTTCCCAACTTTTGTGTATGTTCTTATGGCCTGTACCATTTCGGAGTTTTCAAAAAGTGCAATGTTTCTTAAAAGAAAAAAAGAAGAAAAATCACAAAACTGCTCTATTATCTACTTTGTAAGAAAGACTTAACATTCATTGATCTTCTAACAGAATTTAGTGTAGGAAAATCACAAGAATATTTCTATAGGCAGCACAGTCATGTTTTGTTTCTCTCTCTCTTTTTCTTTTTTTTTTTGATGTAGTTGCTCATGCAGGGTATCAGGGAGCCATTTCTGAATCAGAATATTGTATCTGCCTCCTAGATAGATACAAATCAGAACACAGATATAATACAAATTAGTGCGAGGACTTTTCGTGCCTTAATTACACAAATTTCAACTGTTTCCTGTCAAAAGAAGTTGTTGTAGGCAAGCAGTACATTTTATAAGGGATTTTGTATTTTGTGAACACCTGAGAGAAACCATCTCTGGATCTAAAACTGTCTTTGGGAACACCTAAAATACTTGCTGAGTAAATAATAGACACAGATTGCTTTTTCAGGGATTAATTTCTTTTCTATTTTTCAAATATTTTTTTTATCAGGCAAATGATAGCTGGGGGTTTGAAACAAAAAAACAGAGAGAAGACAATCTTCAGCGTACAAGAAATATTTCCCAGATACGAAGAATATTGACCATAAAAATAGTTTAAAACCATGAGACAGTTAAACCAGTCAAAAGGCTCTTAATATGATTCTTAGAGAGCTCTGGATATTGGCCCCTTTATACGTTTTTGAATCTTTATATTGACAGGAATACAAGAATTGACATATTTAGCTATTTCAGTAGTCTGACCTTCAGTAGTGACCTCATCTTGAGCTGTAATATGTGTCTTATGTACCGAACATGTCTTATTTACCCAATAGAGCTGATGTCTTGGAGCACTGGATTGTGATGCCAGGCATTTTTAGTTTAACCTCCTAAATCTACCAATAAAAAAACCCAAACCAAAAACAACAAACCAAACCAGTGCTAAAAGCGTATCCATATTTGTTACATGTTTATTTTTCCATCTTTGGATTCACTTTTCACTAAATTAAGACTGAAAATATTTTTAAATGGTTGAACATGTTGCTTTTATTTTCTAATCTATGAATCTACAATCTTTTGGCTCTGATGTGTACAGATACACACAGAAGCAGACATAACATATGTCTACTGAAATTCTTGGTACTTCCAGCTCGCAATGATTACAATAATCAAAGTTTTTCTTGAAAATCTTTGCTCCTGGGGTCACTGGATTAGTTCAAAACTTCAACTTCTGTTCAAAATACAGGCTTTCTGGAACCCCAAACCACCTAGTAAGTCTGAATCTTCCAGTCCAGATTCAAAAAGCATGTAACATTAATAAGTTATGTATTTAGAGAAGAGAATAATTTGAATAAACACTTGAAAGTTTTTAATCCGGTTGGATGAGTGTTGTCTTCTGCTATTTTTTGTGGGCATACAGATTAGCCATTTTATAAGTAGCGCTGTGTAATCATTTGGTCTTCAAAGACTCTATGTTGTTGTTTATTGTATTTTGTTTGTGTGTTGGTTGGGGTTTTTTTTGTGTGTGTGTGTTTCCTTTATTTTAATTTTTTTCTTGTCAGGGCCTGGTTAGAAACAGTTTCCTGATTTAATGTATTTTCACTTTCCAAATTCAAAGTGATGAATTGAGCTCACTTAGGTGGTGTCATATGACAATTGACTACCAGCACAAGACTATTTAAAGATGCGAACTAAAAAGTAGGCTAAGGTTAAATTGACTTAATTCAGGATCAAATGTCAAATCTTGTTCCTAGAAAAAGTTTTCATGTATGTAGACATTTTTTGATACAGTGTGTAAAATCTATAGCATTTTGCCATTCATTTGATTGCTTTTGTACAATTGCTGAGGGATTCTGACAGATGTGATATTCATGCTGTGTGAAATATATCAAGTCCCATCTATAGACAAAATATACTAATTCAGGGTAACACCCAGTGCAATGCCTTCATATTTACTGTCCAGCTGCATGAGGGGGAATAAAGCACAAGCTGCTGACCTGGAAATGTAAATACAAAAGTAAAGTGGGGAAAAAAGGACCATGTTGGTAATGCAAATTCCATTTTAAGGTTAAAGAAATAGTTACAGGAAATAGTTGTGGTTTAGCATACTTTTCCTCTTTTTATTTCTATTTGATACACACCTTAATTGTCTCCTTTTCACCATTAAAATATAGAGAAGGGGTTTTAACGCAGATGGCTAGGTTCATGGTAACAGCCCTTATTCTAATGTGCAGAGGTGTACTTGTGAGCTGTATCCTCAGTGAGCCGGTATGTTGCATTGATCACCGTGGACACTAACATTAGGAGATTCAGTCCCGCTGAACTTTCATGTGCTGGAAAGGCAGTAGATTAAAAGTTGATCCACTGTTTTCCTTTGGTATAGATTGGTTCTCTTCAAGTAAAGTTTCAGGTCATTTCTGGGGCATCATCACAGGTAAATGAGCACTGTTTTTATTAGCCTTTCTGGTAGATAAGAAGGTTTCAGTTTTAATGAATAGAAGATCAAATATTTGACAAAAAGTGAAAAGCAAAGACTGGAGGTATATATCCTAAAGTGAAAGAGGGAGGAGAACAATGAGTCTGAAAAGAATAACACACATTGTTTAGTGAAAAAGAATGCTACAAAGGTCTCTCTGAATCTTCTGCCCCAGGAGTTTCTGCCAATTCCTTTTATTACTATTTCAAGTAACCAGGTACATATGGCATGTTTGTAAGTAAAGCAGTCAATGAAGTTAGTTACACCTCTGCATTTATGACCTTACCCCTGAGTATTATTAACTTTTACATTCCCCATAAAATATAATTTATCACTTAAATAATTTGCTTTGTGTCAGGGTTCAGTGTGCTCCAGTGCTTTCCTGCTCATTAAATGAGATATTTTTACTTAATGAGCCCAGAATGTCCTTTGCATTTAACATTAGAATTGATTTCAAACAGTCCATTTTTCTATCATATTTGTGTGTAATTTCAGAATGTGGACTTCATCCCACAATCTTACACTGAAGAAAAAAAGAGCTACAAAAAATAATGATCCATGAATTCTAGAGAGGGGGACCCAGTTAGTATGGGTGAATAGTTTTTAAAAAACCTCCAAACTATTATCTACCTGCACTTTGCATTCTTTCATCTAGTTTGAGAGTTTGACGACTTATTTGAGCCTGATGCTGCAATTGTTATATGTGTAATACTCCATTAGGAAAGTGCCTTTTGAAGGGACAGCAAGGTATTGATTTCCATGAAATTAACAGAATCTAAATATAATCATGTGCTTAGATATATTTGTGTAACAGATTGGTGATCTTTCAAAGGTACGCAGTTCACATATAGAATATATATCTAGAGGATAAATTAATATCGTGGAACTCTAGCAATGTGCACTTTATGGGGATCTGGTTCATCTCTTTGCAATTGTGAATAATCACTTTGCAGTTAATTAATAAAATCTGAGCAGAGAAACCCTTTGTTGTGCGGTAAATAATTTGCTCATAATGGTGACTGGAACAAAAAAGCAGCCCAAACCTCTGAGCTACTTCAGCAATTCTGGAATAAACACTGTACCACTGCACTTTAAATGGAATTTTGTCAATGTCTAGAGCTCAAGGAGTTAGTGAGTACTACAGTATGGAATCATGACTGGGTGTTAATTTGATTCTGTTATAACAGAGGGTCTCCCTTTCTTACAAGGCATGTGCAGTCATCTGAGTGCTAAGAGTCTGCTGAATGTGGTGGAGGTGTATATTATGGAATTGCACCACGGTTACCATAGCATAAAGTGAGCAAAAGAGCTCAAGAATGAGGGAGTATAGGTGTCCTAACCCCTAACTGCAGGTAGGCAGTCTGTGCCTTAGTGTTAGCAATTCAGTAACCTTCCTCAAAACGTTGTTTACCGAGGGAAATCTCCAAATTCTGGTTAGACTGGCAGTACTGTTATGTGAAAAAAGTTGTTAGAATAAGGAAATAATACAGCATGAAACTTATCATGTGTTATAGATCAAGGAAAAAAGGAACATTCCCTAGTTGTGATAATTGGAATAACATACTAGTGTAATTATCTATACAAGTGATCTAAATGTTGAAATTTTTATCTCTGTCATGTAGGGAGAGAAAAAACAAATGTACAATGTATGTAGAATCAACTGTCAATTGCAATTTAGTGAAGGGTGAACATACCCAGGTTACTTACTAACTCTACCTCATAATTAAACAGGCTATTAAGTAACACAGCTCTGATATGGGCTGGGGAAACGATGTCATCAAGTGGGTGAAGTCTAAGGGAACCTGCACTCTTCTCTTGGTGCTACTGTCAGGGAGTGCATCACATCTCCCAGGAAATCAGTTCATCTTGCTTTTGTTACTGTTCTTCATTTCTGTCCCTTTAAGCTGCAGATAGTTAAGGCTGGTATATTCAAGCAATCTGAATTAAGAATGTACACTTAATTTTTTTCCCATATTTTTCACTGTAAAATGAAAAGGAAGAGGTGTGTGTGTTTTTTGTGGTGGGGTTTTTTTTTTCTTTCAAAAACCAGTTCTACAGTTTGCTCCAGAGAAATACTGAAATACCACTTTAGCTACTTATTGAAGCCTGTAACATTGTAGCATGTTTATATAGACTGATGAGACCTAAAGAGATAAGAGTTTTTTTTCTTCTGATTCTGTACTAAAAATAGAAGTGCCCTTCATTTCATTACACTTTTAAGAAGGGATAAGAGATTTTAAATTTTATTTTAATTTCTTATCAGTAGTTATAATTGACTGTTGTCTTTCAAACCCTAAAGCAAAGGAATTTATTTTTTAAATAAAAAAATAAGTGATTTCAGTAAAATATCTAACATAAAAATCCATTAAAAATGAATTACCTCCTGCACTCTGGATGGACAGTAATTTGGTTGCTCTGCGAGCGGTAATAGTCAGGTTGCCGGAGAATAGAAGTCGTGGAGATTTCCCATCTGCATGCAGAAGGGAAAATGTGGTGACTGCATCTACTTGAGAAACTACTAAGATGTGTCAGCAAGACTTTTGGAGGATTTTTTTGGTCTGAGTGTGTTGCTGAGTGAGAATCAAGGCTGGACCTATGGCTGTTGTAAACCAGGAGCCTTTCTCTCCTTTAGCCTATACCAGTCTTAGACGTTTTAAGAAAATACAGGGGTTTTGTTAATAGGTCACCCCGTCTATTCCTATGACTGAGAGTTTCCATTTTATTACTATATGTACAGTTGATCCTGATATAGGCACTAGCATATAATTATCCCCACCAGAGAACTGCCAAGGCTGAATTTTGGTTGCTGCTGTTGTTTAAGTTGATGGTGTTGAGCCTAAGAGTGGGACAAAGTACAGTTGAGGAAAGTCTCTGGCAGACTAGTAAAAGCTAAGTGGCAAACCACTTAGACATGAGGCGTTGCAGAGCTGTGGTTCTTGTCACTAATACGTGTCCTGCAGCCTAATTGTACTATCTTCATATGGGGCATTTCAGCAAAGTGAGTAGCACAGCAACTGAAGCCAATACCTTGATTTTATTTTGCTGTTCAAAGTCTCCTGTCTGAGACCAGAAATGTTTAAAGAGGAAATAAATGGCAGATGGATATGCAAGTTGTTTAAGGGAGTAGTACCTTGCTCTACTGGGCTTGTATCAAAGGATTCAGTTTATGCATCTGTAGGCAACAAATTTCACTGAGATTTATATTTGGTTTGTAAATCAAGCATTTGTAGTTGAGAAATAATCTATGCGGTTTCAGGAGAGGGTGAGATAAAGGTGCTTATCAGATTCCTTTTGGGAATGGCAGTAAGTAGTTTATAGCCAGTTTCAGTTAACAGAAGCTTTCCATAAATAAGATACATGATTTTTCATACATGTAGACTAAGGCCAAAGGCTCCCTTCACTCTTTTAGAGCACTGACATTAAATTTTTTATTAGTACTCATGATGAATAATGCACTTGACTTCAGTTTTGACTGTGCTATTGAGAGAAACTACCATGTATTTTCTAGAGATGGCCATAAATAGCTGACTTCAATGCTGAAGAGAAGTCTATTTACTTTTTAAATTAATTACTTCTTTGCTGAGTTTAAGATGCTTACTTCCTGCTCTGTGCAACTTTTCTTGCAGCACTGGTGTCCCTGTTGCTGCCATTGTACAGTTTATGTGGTTATGGCTGTCTTTCAAGTTATCATTTCTTTATGTCCCAGGGCTACATGGTATACTTTTACAAAGAGGTCCCGAGTCTGATATTGCTACTGCTATCTGTTTTGCCCATACTATGTATACTTGCATATACTTGCAGATGTTCAAACTCTTGTAGAGAAATGTGAATTTGCTAGTCTTAAATCTTCTAAACATTAGGGATTGTCTTAATTCACACTATCTGCTGCTGCACGTTGGTTCATCTGGAGGTATTTGTGCACTCCTCTGCTTTTATAGCTCAGACCGTTCACGCTTTTCTTTTTAGTCTTGTAGTGCTTTGACTTCTCTGTTATGTTTGGGATGCTCCCATATTGGTTTCAATTTGGCTGGAGCAGCTTCCCATGCTTGCAAAATTCCGGGCTTCATTTTAGATCTTCCATACACTGAGTGTTTTATATCAAATTCCAAACACCATCTGGCTTTGTATCAGGAAGCTAACCCTTCCTTCCAGAGTGTGAGATCAGCTGTAGTTCAGACTGAGATCAGTTAAAGACACCTCTCTGTTTTTTCTCTCTTTGTACTGCTTGCTTGAAACTGAACTTCTTAGATCTTTTTGCATTGGGAGCATATTGCATGTAAACTGATTCAAATGTCTTTCTAACCACTGCAAGTCTTACATGAACTTTTCAAGTAGATATCTGCTGAAAGTTGTGAGTGATACAGGGCAGAATTTTTTAGCATCCTGTGTTCTTGGGAAGTTAAACTGCAGGGAGAAATGCTAAGCAGCCTAGAACTTTGACCTGAATTTTCTGAACTGTGATGTGAAAATTGTAATTTAATAAAAGAAAATAAGACTCTGTAAATGTAGCTGGTTCTGATGTTCATGAATCTTAAAACTTTGCCAGTCTTCAACAATTTCCTCCTTTTACATGTTCAGTGCACAATGCCTCCATGAGGAAATGGGCTTGACTCTCATTAGATGTTGTACTGTATTAATGGTGCTGGTTCACTCATATTTTATTCATTAAAAAATATTTGACAATGTGTTTTTCTATTTTAAGCCCTTACTGTAAAAGAGAGCATTATCACCTCAAAGCATTTGGTTCCTAGAGTGAATGCCAATACTATTCAGTCACGCCATATTCTCCTAATTATGCTGAGGGTTTCTTTCCTAACAGCATTTATTTTAGGGTGTCAACAATACTTCAGTTAAATGTAGTGTAAAGTGCACTTATTTAGCAAACTTGTCCTTCAGGAAAAGGGGGTTTTGTCTTTAAAACACCACTAGGTTGTTTCTTTCTGTCAGTGCATGATACAGTAGAAATCTTAAATCAATAACACTTTTTATTCCTATGCAATTGATGCATAACATCCTTCTTCACACAGAGGTTTAATGTGTTGTAAATTAATTATCTGGAATGAGTACAGGGTCAATGGACCTTGGTATGACCGGGATGTAATGTTAAAGTGTTCCATTTCCTCCCAGCCCTGCTCAGCTCTCTTGCTGACTTTCATACGTGTCAGTTATGCCATCTTCTGCAGTTTGTTCCCTTAAGTGTTGTTAGTGCCCCTCTAGGGCTTGATCAATAGGAAAAATTTGCTTTACCATAAATTTGTCCACCAATTTTTTTCTGAAGATGGAGTATCTTTATTAACTGTAGCTGTATAATGCTTCTTAGTAAACTATTCTTACTCTTACCAAAGTTTAAAATAATAACCATATTTTAAATCATAATGAAATTGCAAAGATTCTATGTAAGCAGGTGCAGATTTTAGCAGATGCTGATTTTTGGCTTTCAGGTGCCTAAAAATTAGTCAACTATGCCTGAAGTTTCTGGCAGGAGAAGTTTTGCCTTACTGTATCTACACAGCAAACCACATAGATGAGTAAAACTGTTATTAGCTGTGAAGAAATGCTGAGAGAGAGATCCTCGACCATGAACAGTGCAATTAAAACAGGCATTCACTGGGTTTAGAGTAGCAATTTCCTTTAAAAAATCAGAGAAGCCACCTCTATTACTTTTTTTTGAAGCCAGCTTGGCTATTAGTTGCTAGGGTAACAAAAGCCAAGATAGTGAATAAGTCCTGTCTAGGCAGCACAGTGTTACGGGAGTCTAAGATAAGAAAGAAATGCTGGCAGGAACATTAAATTCTAGATTGGTTTTATTTTTATTTGTTTATCTTTTTACTGCAAGAAGGATGATCAAAATATGTATAGGTTCATAACTAAAAAGGTGCTGATATCACAGCATTTAATTTTAATTGTTTTCTCTCAGTAACAGATGACACTAAACTATTTAAGCAGCAAACACTTCAAATCTCCCTGGAAAAAAAAAAAAAGATGCTACTTAAAACTCATGGCATGTTGGTGGGATCAATTTAATGTACTGTGCTGTGTCAATGTCACTTTCATAAACTTTTGCTGAAGTGCTTTTCCTACTGTATGTTGAATGATGTTGTCAGGACTGTGAGTTGGGGGTATGGTGGATTTGAGTCTACTTTACTTCCCTTGATGAAAAGGTCACTGCCACTTGTAAATCTGTTTTACTCCCTGCACAGTTGTTAGTGTCAAAGTCTGTCAGCTCTGTGGGATGTTAAAATTATACAACTGTGGTAGGAACGAGGATCACAAATTCCCAAGCGGTACATCCCAAGAAAAAGTCTCTGATCTTTGTGTAAAAGGTCTGTAGAAAGTTTTTCCTTCAGGATTTTCAGCTCTCTTTGGCTTGATTGCAGAAGTAAACAAAAATTCTATTTCATGCCTCCCATCTGGTGGGCCTTCTCCAGTGATAGCTCATCACAGAGCCACTTATTATGTCTGTAGCCCACAGTTGCAAGTGAAACAATCCCCTCTGCTTTATTTTTTTAAGGCTTTAAGGGCTCTAATTAGAGCACAATTAAAACTTGGCCTGTGTTGTGTTATGTGATTATGTTTTGACAAATCATCACAAGAGATGAGCTTCACAAGGCTACACAATTATTCATAAATTATTTGGAAAATACAAGTAATAAACAAGAAATGAACTCACTGACCAATGGCAGGGGAAGAGAACAAACTGCCAAACCAACTTTCCAAGCAATGAAACTAATTCAAGTGATAAAACCCTCAGAAAACAAACAAAAAAGCTCATTTATTCTCTTACTCATAGCATCATCTGAACTGTTTTGTGCATATTCAAAGACAGTTTTTCATTCAGCAATTTTCCCATATAAGTCATCATACTTCACTAGTCAACTGCAGCAAATGCAATGAGAGTGAAACCAGCTGGAGTGTGGAATGTGTGACCTGCTGAGTTTGATTGATTACTACGTAAAGAGTTTTTGAAGTTTTATGCTCTGACTGTACATGAGATGGACACAAAGTTTTGTGTGTGTGAAGTATGGCCAAAGATTTTAGGTGGTCAATTGCCTGCTTAATCAAAAGGCCTCCGCTAAGACAGAGTCAAGTTTTTCATGCTGTGAGGTATTTCCATATGACCTTGCAACTAAATTGATTTTTGATCTGAGTGCAGTAGTTTGCTGCTGAGGAGACAGAACGGGACCTGAAGGGGGCAAACACTGAATCTTTTTGGCTTGACTTTCAGTCAAGGTAACTCACTGGGGTCCTGAAGGTGATGCAAGTAAACATCTGCCAAGTGAATCTTTGTGTCAAGGCAGCCATTGTGGGCGAACTGGGGTAGGCAGCTGTGGGTGCACGTATATCAGTGTGCCAAGTAACCATCAGTATGAGAGGGAGGGAAGAAGGACAAGATCCTTGTTTCATTTTGCCTTATTTCTGGCTGGAAAGTGCTCTTCATGTGCCCCTGGATATGACCTAGAAGCTGTTTCTGTCATTGATATGTCTCATTTCACTGATATGAATGCAGAATCTTTAATATGGAACTTTTCTTATTGTCTGTAAGTGATTTGAATTACAGATGAGAAAACAAAAAGCACACAAAAACAAATTGAAGTTTCAATCATTCTGAGGAAAAGTTCACTGCCATCTCTATTAATCGCTACCTTGCTTTTATAGATATCTTTCCAAATGTCATTCAATTTGCCTTTAAGATCGCAAACACTTCTGCTTAATTCTCCTTCCCCGTCTCCTGAGACAATTGCAATATAAAAATTCACCTTTTCCTTTTCTTATCAGGTCCATTTGTACTGTTTGAAATTGCTAAAATCCAAATTGTAGGTATTTGTACTTACATAATTAGAAAGCTGCATAGATGCCTGTCATATCAGTGCTCATGTTTGCTGAAGACTCACAATGTTAGACAGAGGGCATGTCTGATGAATGGAAACAAACATCCACCTTATCAGGACTTTTACCACTGAGAAATAGAAAATAACACTTTTTTCCTTACCCTCTGCTCTCCATTATTCCTCCAGTTCTCTAGGTTTTGCTCAATCTTTATGCATTTTCCAATTTTAAACTTTTTCTAGGCACAGATAAATGAAGAACAATTGAGACTGTTGGAAGGATTCACCTAAGCAGGAAGAGTGGTTCCACACTTTCATGTCTGTATGTGCCCGTATGATGAGTATCTTGTATATTTTTCCACTCTGAAATATAATTAAGGAATGTGTATATGCTAATGTGTCTGCATACATATTGGGACATTTTAACCCTTTATAAAACCAGATTTTCATAAAACAAGTGTTATGTTTCCTATTTTTGATAATAGGTCAATCCTAAATAATAAAATTTAATTTTGGCTAATCATCTACTTATATTTCTAGGAAAAAAAAAAAAAAAAATAGGGCTTAGGGCAAAGACTGCCAGTATTTAGAGAGCTTTGGAAGAGTTACATGACTGAGTATTTGAGACAACTTGCAGACAACAAAATATGTAGGGCATTCTGTGGGACTTGCAGCCTTACTAGAGAAAAAGGTTGGATGTACAAATATCCAGTAAAAATTACTTTACCTTTCCCTTAATAAGTTAATTTGAAAAACTGAATTTTAAACTTACTATACTGCAGTGTGGTCCTTGTGATAAATGAGAGAATACTTCAGTACTTCTTGTCTTTGAGTCTTACTTAGCCATTATGATCTTTATAAAGATAATCTGAAACTGCCTTGTCAGACACCTGCACAGCGGTATCTCCCAGGTATAGCTGATGCATGTTGCTTACATTTAGCCCTTGCCTTTCTTCAAATTTTCAGTCATATCCTTTGGACTTTCTAAATGTCGTCTTTTCTATATGTCTGCCTACAGAGCTCTGGCTATTTTCTCAGAGCCTGAGATTATTATTATGCATCCCTTCTCTGTTGTATTTTTAATAAAGCTTTCAGCTTTTTTTAAATGTACTAAAACACTTTTTCAGGTTCTCCCATATGCCTGCACAGTCTGTGCTCTCCAAGTTGCAACCTCTTCTCTTTTCTTGTTACTCCAAGAAGGCACTGTTTCTTTTTAATTTCTGTCCTTAAATCTTGTCTGCAGACTTTCCTTTCCCTCTTGGCTTACATGGTCAATATTTTGGAATACTCTGTTGGATGCACTAGCAGACACTAGCAGACACTAGCACCTTATTCTGCAGATACAGTGACATGCTGGCAGGCCGCAGAGTAGCACTACTGTGTTCTGCTGTAGTCCCAGCTGTGTGCAGGTGAAGGATGGACTCTTAAGCGATTCCCCTGTTTTTCTGGGGAAAGACTTAACCTTTTGCTTGGTTGGTATGGTCTAGTCCCCAGAATGAATGTTGTTTTGGCAGAGTGAAGTCATTCCTAATTTCTCCTCGGCTAATATTTATTTTTGTGTTGAGAATCAAATCACTTGATGCACATGAGGTGAACCAGACCAGGTATGAAGTTCCTTTGTGTGTTCAACCCCACCCTGAGAACCTACTTACCAGCCATAGCACATGAATTCATAAAAAGATTCTTTGTGTGAATTCTTACTGTGGCAGCTTCAAAACCGCTTTATTTGCATGTCCAAGACTAAAAGACCTGATAGAGACATGAAAATTTGTAGTAAGGATTTGAAATCTATGATACGAAGCATCAGTGTGTTGATGTTGTTAGGCTAGATGGCTGCCTTTTTTGAAAGGGACGTGTGAGATCTGCATCACGTTAGCAGTGGTTATGGAGAAGTGAGTGGGCAATGGTTTCTGAAAAGACTTCGTTGCAAAAATGTGGCTCAGAGACTGAAACCAAATCCCCTGCTCAGCTGAGATGGGAAGTTAGATTTGGGAAGGGTTGAATAAATACCCATGCCAAATCCTCAGCTGCTTTAATTCATAATGCAAGGCCCTTCATAAATGATCATTCCCAAACAGTGGGATCTTAGTGGCAATAGCAGTTCAGGCTGGGAGAGAGAAGAGTGATGTTGATCAAGCTATATTAAAAAAGAGGAAGTTTATAAATGTTCTTAATTTGTGAGAAAATTTCTGCTGTGAGAAATGAATTTTATACTGATACTTATATTTGCAGGAGCATAAAGTCTTTAATAAAATAAGTTGCAAAATCCTGTACGCTTAAACCAGACTCATGGAATCCCTTTTCTGTAGATATTTTGAAGGAAAAACAGTTAAGATCAGATAGTGTATGCACATATGCTAAATATTTGAAATGTTCCCAACCACTGCCATGTGACATTGATCCTGTCCCTCAGGTCAGGCTGTTCAGTGTGAGGAATCTCTGGGCTAGTGAACCTGCTGGGGAAAAGCTGGTGTCCCTTCATTTGAGGCTATACTGTGTTCCTATATGTGTTCATTCAAAATTATGTGCATCAAACTCAGCACATAAATGTCTTTAGTACTAAGAAACAGAGCAGAATGTTTTGATCTGCTTCTTTTGGAATTGTGTTTCTAATCACTTCAAGCAATCTTTCTAGTGTTTCAACTGCAAGCTTCATGTATGGCCCCACATGTGTGGTGACGTTCTGCATTATTTATACCTAACATTTTGATGTACCATTTTAAATGAAAAAAAATCAGTGTCACATGTGAGTTCCTTTATATAGTTGAAGCAAAGAAAAGGAAAACAAAACCCTACATCATTTCCATACACTCTTCCACGTACAGTTATGATCTAGGTTGCCACTATTGTTGCTTAATGTATGAATAACAGCATGCATTTGCAACCCGCAATCAGGTTTTACTGCAGAAATAAGGCAAGGTCAAAGCAGTGTCAGTGTTTAGACCCGATGCTGGTAGTCTCCTCACCAGCAGCCTATTCTTAAATAACAGTAACAAATTAGCATTAAATGCTCTCCACAACAAGATGTGCTAAAATCATACTGGGTGCTCAGTGACCTGTGCAAAGAAAAGAAAATGTGTAACACTGCTTTGTAGGGCTCCCAGCCCCAGCTGCTATAGTGTCAATTGTGCCACTACAGCTTTTCAGAGGTGGAGCTAGCATGACTCAAGAAAATAGCAAAACAAGAAAAAAAGAAAAAACCACACCCCAAAACCCACCTCTGGATGCAAGAAGTGTAAGTGTTGCAAGAGGAGAATATTTTGCTCCAGCATTAAGTTTGTAGGGCTGTTCTCTTTAGCACAAGGGGAGCCAACTTCCCTGCTGTGTTCTCTGAAGTGACTCGTTGCAGAGCAGTAATATTATATCTTAATAAGCATAACACTGTGAACTGAGGCATATTTTTAAGTCGGACACATGGGAGGGAAACATATCAGAGCCGAGCTATGTTATTTTTAATGGAGCATGTGTTTGTCTTGTAAGTGTGTCAGAAGAAAAGGAACAGGTCTCAGGTTTCTTCTCACCATGTCTAATGTAGGATGGGCACTCCAACTGCCTCTCTAAGTGACATTAGTGGTCTTTGATATTATGAATGACATAGGATGGTCTGGACTACACTTGCACCTCACATTCTTTTCTGCTATTTGTGTACATCAGTGCTCATTTGAAGCTATCCTTCAGATGAAGCTCTTTAAAACCCACAAAGATTAAGACAGTTTTCCTTATTAAAAAACAAGACTATAATGAGAGTCTCTGCCTTCTTCCCAGAATTTCTTGAGTGTATGGTACAGATGATGGGGGATATGCTCTGCAGGAAAACATATTTCTTTTTACATTCAACTGGAAAATAGATCTTGCAGTGCAGAATTGATGGCTGCCATGTGTACCACACTGCAGCCCAGGCCACTCACCTCTCATTCATAACATCAAAACCAGTATTAGAGTAAAAATGCTTGCAATGAAATTCCAAAGGGCATTTTAAATTTCAATTAATATCAATAATGGGTTTTTTAATAAGCCTTGGGTCAAGATGTATCATAGAGCTATTTTGCACAGTGCAAAGAAAATATATTCTTGTTCTGCCTTTGTGATATGACTGGATCTAGTCTTACATCCAGCAGCCAGCTGAGGCTGCTTGTCTATTATAGTCTCTTCCACCATTCCTGACAAATGAACAAATAACTAGATGCCCTGTGAAACATTTTAAATAGAACTGTATCCTGGAGAAGCTGTTACTGACAGAAACAGGTTCAATCCAGATTAGGGGAACCTGCTTTTGGATAAAGATCAATACTGGTCACTGGCTTTTTTATTTCTGATTTTTTTTTTTTTTTTGTGTGTAACTAGGCAGAGGTAAGGATTGTGATGAATAAAGTAAAGCAGAAAACAAGCCATCTATGAACTGAAGTGCATCCTTCCTATTAGACCTTATTGTGCTCTTAAAGCAGTAGCAGAAGCTGTCGCTATGAACTCTATCATGCAAGAGGCTTTCAAAAAAGCATTTAAAACTATATATTAGCTAGAAACCACTTTCTCCACAAATTCTGAAAGAGCTGAAAGTAGCTTTTGAAAAGGAACCAATATATTTCATAGCAGAGTAAATTAGATGCTATTTTTTACTTTTTAAGTGTTTGATCAAAATCCAGTGCTGAGCACAAGTGTCTGAAATTAATTCTATTTAGAGTGCTTTTCTGTTGGTTACAACCTGGATGCTATAGTAGTAACTGCCCCCCTTTCCTGTTGTGTTCTTTGGCATATGCTTGAGAATTACGTGTCTCCAACACCAGCTGGAGGCACTGCAGCCACATTCTTATGTTTGGAAACAACGCTTGAGTTTGTGTGAGCTGGACAGATCAAAACTAAGAGTACTTCTATTTGTTCTATTTAAATAGCGTCATCTACTCAGATTTTGCTTAATAATGAAAATGCCAATTAAAAGGAAAGAATAGCCACCAAGACTGATCATCCCAGTGATGGAAAATTATAAAAAAGAATTTGACAGGTCTTAAGAAGCAATGCTAGCATTATAACAACAGTGTTCTCCGTAGCCTTTGGCTAAGTTCAGGAATTCAGCCTACTATATAATCAATTCTCTGCAATCCACAAGCATTAAATTCATCATTAAAATGTTATTCTCCCCTTCCCAAACCTTCCATGTAACAAGCACCTCACTAAGATGAAAGGTATCTGTTACGGAGAACAGCCTTAAGGAAAGCAAAAAGAGCAAATCTGGAAAACATATTCCTATTTTTCTGGAAATGGGTAGTATCATAAAACATTTAGCGAGTTCAAGGTCAACTTGTTCTCCTTCTGTATACTATTCATAACAGGCATTTGACAACTCAGTGACAGTCAATCTAGCAGCTGAACTGAATATATTGGGTCATCCAGTTTAAATAAAAGATAAATCTTCATTGTGGAATGACCACAACAAAAACAAGAGCAGCAAAAGGCTTTTCTGTTTCTGAAATTTCAATTAAAAATCAACAAATACATTTACAAAAGAGAGGAAATAGATATAATTTTGGAAAAAGGGGGCTACTAGAGCAGGTGTACACATAAATGGCGAGAGATCATGGTCCTTCACTCCATGGTGGGTTTTGTCTTCTCATTTGGGTGAAGCTTTGTAATCCTGAGCATTCCAGAGATAGCTCCCCCCAAACCCCAGCATACAATGTCTGAAAAATGACTGATGGCCAATAAGACATTCAAAGTTTGCAGTTACAATTAATCTGGACTTACCTTGTCTTTTCACTCCCTATGCAAGACCACCCGGAAGCTTGTTCCCAATGTTGACTGTATCTCAATATGCTCTGTCATTCAGTAATAGGTATCCCCTAGTGGCTCTTGCCTACTGAAAAATGAGATTACACTCATTGGATTGGAATAATGAAACTTTCATTTGACTTCAAAGCTGGTGAAAATAGCAGCTTAGGAAGACAGACACACATGTTTTGGAAATCCAAAATAGTGAATTTAGTATCCATGCAAATTCTGAGGTTAGGTCCATTTGTAATTCAAGTTACTGTCAGCATGAATATTGAAGAAGTTATAGTCTGTCCATGCATGTCCTAATCAGTATGGATATACATGCCATATACCCACCTTTTATAAAAAACATCCTCCTAACTAAATAAAAAGTAATCTTATATGGTGTGTGTTTAAGATGGATGGTCCTAAACAACCAGCTCATACCTTCCCTCCACCACTTCCAAATTGCACAGCTATTTCTAACGTAGTAAAAGTACATCACATCACCAATAGCCTTCTCTGTTTCAACAAGATATAAATTGAATAACAACTAGCAATTGTTTTGTGGGTGGGTTCATGGATTAATGATCAACTGTAAACTGAGAGGAGTATCAAGTTCACAGTATACTTTGTTCCTTTTTGGAAACCACTACCTGGTTTTGTTTTTAAAGCTGCCACAAGTTTTCAACAGGATTCTTACTCTGAGACCTCCATATCTTTCATCAGGTAGCACCCACTGAATGATTACTGTAGATGTTAGTGTCAAATTCTTCTGCAGATGTCCAGCTGGACTCTTTACAGGGATTTAGCTGGAAGGATTTCCTGGAGAAATGATGTTGCTAACAGTTCCACCTCTCCCACTCTATATCTTTCAAATAACAGCTATAAATATTTTGAATATGCTCATTATTTAAAATTTGAGATCTCTTATCCAGCTTTGTAATGTATTTTAGAAATGTCTTTCTGCCTACAGTTATAATGTATGTCTGCAGTCCAGGAAGACAGCTGACAAGCACAGTGAATCTTGCTCTATATTTGGAAACATCTGCTGTTTCATTTCCATGATGCACGGTGACGTGCTATTCTAAGAGGAAGAACAAGTCTGGCACAGGAGATGTTAGTTTCTGGTTATGTATTACGATACTGAAGCTGGGATTCCTCTAACCTAATTCCTCTTAATCACCCTCTGGTGATACTTCTCCATTGAGTAAAGGATGCCAAAATTATTGTTTAATGGTCCTCTGACTGTCAGATCGTTTGCTGAGGAAATAACTCCCACCCCTAGAGAGACAGCATTTCAGGTATCAGCAATCAACTTCCTTCATATCATTTTGTCATTCTTAAAAGAGAAGCATGTAGAAAATGTAACTGTGACATGGAGGTGAAACAGCTAAATTGACTTGGGAGTGGCTTTGGTTTGAGGTGTCTCTAGATTCAAGGTGAGGTGCTAAGGATGTAGGAGAAGATTTGCTTTACCAATCGTTCTATAAAGCAGTCACACGAAAACCCCAGGAGTATCATCAAACTTATAGAAGCCCAAATGCATATTCAGGAGAATACCCATTGTTGAGTCAGGAAAATTTTGCAAAATCCTGTCCATGATAGTGCAGAGGAAATACTGCTTTTAATTGTCTGTAAAATAATTTAGAGAAGAAAAAAGATGTGTGAATAAACTTAGTAATGTTTTATGGGTGGGTAAGGCAAATTACTGTCTTTGGTGCTAAGGATAGTTTTGACTCTGATCTTCAACTGCCCAAAATAAAGGCCTTTTCATAGGTATTTCCATGGTGATCAACTGTCTATCACTGTTGGATCCTGGACACTGAGCTAGCTACAACTGTGGTCTTGCCCATCACCATTATGCCTATAGACTTTTACTCCAGTGAAAAGGCAGGAGTTAAACCTCGTGTAGGTTCAGAATCAGACCATGGGTTTTGTTCTCAATAATGATTATCATGGAAAATTTAAATTACAGCTAGAAGAGAGCATGGGAGCTTAGGGGACTTGAGACAGCACATTTAAGTGCTGTTAGTACAGTATAGTTTGAGGTTTGGATGTCTTCTGAGTGTGTCTGTCTTTGACGACACTAAGTGTACTGTCAGAAATTTTGGAGAATGTTGAAAAGTTGTTATTTTGAGGACTGTTCACACAAAATTGTACTTAAAATTCCCTTGAGCATTCATTATGTAGGAGCTTTACCATATATATACATATATATAACTTCAAGAGCAATGTAATTCCCTTGGCCAGTAATTCTTAGATTTCAGAAGCTGGGACATGAAGAGCTTCCTGTTTCTACAGAGCAGACAAAATTGTTTTCTGCCCCCGTCCCCTTAAATTTAGACATTGGTGGAGTCTTTGTTGAGCAAAGCTTAGGAGAAGTAAGTACATTCTGATCTGCTGGATTCAATTTGATTTGTCAAAATTCTGAATCTCTGTATTCAAAACTAGAAAAACCAAACTATCCATCAGTTGACCTGAAAGTAATACCATAGCCTAATAAAGCACCAATATTTTGTCCTAAATGTTACGTCAAGGCTGTCTATCGTTAATTCAGCTCTATATAAAATATTCTTGCAAATAAGATACTGTACTTCAAGGGCAAATGAGCAGCACAGTTATATTTTCACAATTATATTTTCAAAGAATATCAATCTTGCTGTTTACACCAGTGAAGAGTGAAAGAAACCTGAGGGTGAAGAATAAAACAGTATAGTTTTGTGAAATATGTGGGCTTGGAAGGAAAAGTTATGAACATTTGGAACAGTTGGACTTTTAGCATGGAATGCATCTTAATCATTTTATTGCTTTTTTTCTAATGTTTTAAATCAACTTTCAACAGATAAAAAGAAACTTAATGCCCAAATTCTCTTAAGTATGTAAGAAATGTAAAATAAGTGCAGTGTGTAATGATGAAATGGGCTGTTCCATGGCAATGCAGTCCAAATCCAAGAGCTAGGGATGAAAAAAATAAAAAGAATTATTACTTAAATCTCATTTAGGGTATACAAAAGAATCAATACCTTGAAAAAACAAAATCTATGAGTTTGCCCTGAGGTGAAACGCTATGGCGATGTGAGAAGCTTTTATTGTAAAATGACTATGTGAAATCCCTGCATGTCACAAAAAAAAAAAGTTTCATGATCTTTTTTCTTTATGGGTTGTTTCATGTTGGCTTACGTTATTATTCAGAAACATTTTACATCTTCACCTTCTAAATAGGCTGAAACAGCACTGTTCAGCTACCCATAAAGGTAAGGAGTGACTGATTATACCAGTGATTTTTAAGAGGTATTTTTGGTTTTGGAGTGATAAAAGTTATGCCCCAACACTTGCAGTGTTGCCATCCCACACTTCAATAAAATATGATTTAAGCATCTAGAAATCCTGAGACTGTCTTCAAAGCCACGTGTTTGAAGTTAAGCGAGTACATTTGGCAGGTCTAGCCTTCCAGGCCTTGTGGTTTTAGAAGTCAATTCCTAGTTTTTCCCCACGTTCATGAATAGAGGCTTTTTAATTTTTTTTTCAATGAGCACTGGATGATTTTACACAGCCATGTGACTCTAGAAGTTGGTGCTTAAGTATGCCAGAAAAAATTCAGATGCTACAATAACTAGTGGCCAGTGTATTGTTTGCTAACCCAGATTTTAAATGCCACCCTGAAGGCGAAGGTTAAAAAGACCCGAATTCTTTCTGCCAAGGCTGTTTGGTTCTTACAGAGATCAGCTGTATCAGAACAAAATCGTCTCCCGGGCCCCTTTTTTCCTTTTTTTCACAGCCAGATCCCTGTAACCATCAGCTCTGGCAGTTAAATTTCTTTTTCACATCTGTACAAGTAACAGTGAAGCTGGAACCTCCTGGAGAAGCTACCGAAGTTGTGCTCTCAGTTTGCAGTCGTCTTGATGGGGTTCTGCTGCCGGTCCTTCCACAGCTGGGGAAATGGGAATTTATTCTGGTTCCTGGCCACCACTCCTGGTAATATGTCTTTTTATCAAGACTCGCTTGTTTCTTTAGATTAAATTGGCTCTGTTGTCGATACACAGCTTTGTATTGCTCTAGGCAACTAGTCAATTTTACTCACCGTAGCAACTATGAATGAAGATTTTTATGTGGGCAAGAGTCAAAAGGGAATATCACCTGAAAGTTTCTGAAAAGGGGAACTATGGGACCACCTCACAAGTGAGAGAGAACAGTCTCCAAGGGCCCTATCGAACTTTCCAGAACAAAATTTGTCTGGCTTCCTGTCATTCAGATTACCCTGCGGCTCCCATGTGTCTTGCAGCCAGTACAGAGTCATGGCATCTGAGGTAGGCTTCAGGCTACATGTGGTTGCATTTCTGAAAGTGATGTACATGCCTATAATCACAAAATAGAGAGTATTTCTTTAGAGGGAACTGCACACTGTAATACTTGAGTATACTCTAATCAGGCAATACAATCTTATTGTTAGAATAGGTCTATGACATCTATTGGACTGTCAACTTTGATTTGGTAGTTAGTAAAGCACTGTAAAAAACCTATAGTGATGTGATGCTAGTGGGAACTATGAAAGCTATATTAACCCCGTTGCCTCACGAGCCACAGAGCAAATAGTGCCCTGGATTGTTTCTCCAAAAGGGAATAATCAGTATATCAATGAAAATATGTGGGCCAAATGTACCATTGTGTCTCATCCTCCCTCCTCCTTCTTATTCCAAATAAGAACAGTATATTTTCTGATTTATGGTGTTGCTCCTTTTCTTCTCATGATTCATCACTTTATACTCTTACCCTCTCCTACTCTTTCAGGGTGGCAGACAATATAACTTTGTAAGATATATTGGTGTGGGTATGATGCTGAGATGGGATTTTTGTTTCTTCATTCTTTTGGTAAGGGAAGCTGAACGGACTCAGATGGATGGGTGAAGTGAAGTAGAATATTACTGAATAATCTTCAACCTTGAATGAGGAAAGTGAGATACAGGATGCCTAATGTTTCATTGACATCCATGAAAAGAGATGAAAAAATCCATGAAAAAATCTAAACCTCTCTGAGGAAGAAAATTAAGGGGACCACATGCCAACCCATGGGTCCAGTGACAAGGGTGGCAAAGCATGTTTGGTGGCTTCTCAATGCAATTCCTCTCTCTTATTTCTGTGTAGGAGCTAATAGTGACGTAAAAGAGAACAGAAGTTTTGTGTAAAATGGGTAAAATATAACTCCATGCTTCTTAATTTCTGTAGTAATTCCATGATTATATTTGTAAAAGAAAGGATGCATTTTTATTTTCATAATTAACAGGAAATACATGTTATACATTAAATGTGACACAAGAGAGATGAATTATGCAGTAAACTCTGTGTGTGCTGATCAGCACAAAGCCCAAGGCACATTCAGCAGAGTTTCTATGAAGATCTGTAATGAGTTTCAAGTACATAATTTCCTGATGGAGGGTAAGAAAACATCCATCAATGCTAATTTTCCCACAGTTTTTAGCTTTTTATGGATACTTCACAGCTTACAAAAAAGATGAATTCCTAAAGTGCAACTTGAGGAAACTCTTACAGCAATTATAGAGTATTCCAAGCCAAAACTAATGAGATCTGAACCTTAAGATGGGGATGGTTCAAAGTCAACATCCCCAGCATCTAATTTCTTCCAAAAGGTTAAATTAATTCCCCAAATATGGACACAAATATTTTGTTTCCTGGTTGAACTCTAAATGAGGGTTGTCACTGTGCCTTCAGAAAGGCACAATTTAGGTGTTAGGCTCATTTCTGATTCGGTAGTAGTTTTGCACAGGATTTAAGATTAAATGGTCTGAAAAAGCAAACTCAAATGATATTGGGACTTCTGTATACCAAGCTTGAGCACTGTGAAGCTATGCTGACTTTGCAGTGAAGCATATAATCATATGCACTGGTTTATTCTTCTCTTAAGCTTCTGTCAAGCTGTTGCAACAAAGACACCTTGACATTTTCAGGAGTGAGAAAGTGGATTTTAGATACTGGCAGGGAGGCAGTGGCAACTTTTCTAGATGGGCAGTTGTCCATTTTGTATTGAAATCTATTTGATTGATTTCAGACTTCAAAGAATATTATTCTGGCTAGTGTATGTTGCTTAGTTACTGAGGAAACACTTATATTGCATGTTTATATAATATTATTTCACTATGTATCTATGGATAATTTATATTTTATTTGTAAATATAAACAGCAATAGATAAAATATAAAAAATATACCTGCTATAACAAGAGTTAATTGACCCCTTAAAATTCTAGCGATTTTAGAGAATTTAGAGGCAGTCAGGGTCAGGCCAAGAGTTGTGAAGAGCTTTCAAAGAGACATGTTAAATCAGTGTGTGTGGAGAGTGAAACTCTCCCATACTTGGAAGCATCAGGGTATTATTTGACTATATCTGTCTCCTGCTTATGTCCCACAGTTATGTTAAATGAAAGCTCTCCCAGAGGAGATCACTGCTCTCAGTCATAATTTAAGATTTTTATTTTTTAAAGATAGAATTTAAGATTGATATTCAGGTTTCTTAACACAGATTTATTTCTAGCACCTCTCACATGAACCAGAAGGCTTTTTTTACATCCATAGAGTATATTTTATTTGATAATTACAGAATTAAAAGCCATTACCTACTGAATAGCCTGTAAGCTGGAGACTGAAGAGCAACAAACAAAATAACTTCAGATATATATGAATAAATAGAAAATTATAGGAAATTCAAGTGAAGACACTTGAATTCTGCAAGACAATCCTCACTCTTCAATGGTTCCGTTCCAAAGCAGAGCTAGTTTCAGTAATGTCAGAGTTTTTGTCAGTATTTGCAGACATTCAGGAATAGGTTTTTGTTCACAGAAGTGTTCTAAGAAAAGACTGTGCCTTGTATAAGTCCAGGCATGATAAACAATACTGTAGAGACAGCATATATCATTCGCTTTTAAACTTTTCAGCTTTTCAGACACAGAATCAATTCCATGGGACTTGGTAACCAAGTTATGAAAAGTAAACAATCTGGATTACTTTGTATTTCTATAAAAAGATTATATCCTGATTTTTTTTCACCCCATCTACCCAGTGTTCACTATGGATATGCAGAGGAAGTAGGATAGGATCTTTCATGCTTTGCTGTTGGGAAGAAAGGCTAATTTATTCTTGATTAAGGTAGGTAAAAATACGTTGTTGAGCTCTGGTGCTAATACAAGTATTATTTTGTGATACGATAAGGAATAGGAATATAACACCAAATATTATTCACTTATCTTTGATGCAAGCAAAATTTTTGTAGTCTGATACTACAGTCATTTCCCTGTTCAGTATTTGGTACGTCAAGTGTTTATACAGGATCTTAAAACGTGCTCAAAAGCTCAAGAGTATATCAACATTTGCAGCATAAAACTGTCTTCTCTTTGATCATTCAAGCTTTCCATCACTCTAGGTGGTCCTAACTAATAAGGCACTGTGATCCTCTTCACTACTTGATTCCAGTAGCCATGCAACAGACCACATGCAATTAGTGCTTGCCATTATTGTTTTATCAAATACCAGCACTTATCTACAAATTTATGATCCTGTTAGTGAATCAGTTCCTTTTAATTACATATTTATAAATCATGTCACTATTTATATGGGAACCAAAATTTCTCTTTTAAGGACTTACACATTATATGTCTTTTTCTTTGGGATCTTTTACCCTTGAAGGCAAAAACCTGTGCAAATATTTAAATATATTTAATACTGAGTAGGAGTGCTGCTCCGATGTTCCACACAAAGGTGTACTACGAAAACCAGAAATCTTCAATCTTCTCCAGATTTCTATATGAAGTTGTATAAGAATCTGGTTTACAAGTCTGACATGCCTGAACTACAGGTACAAACCTGATCTCTGTAGAAACCTTAGGGCTCCTGCTTGTTTTGATTATAGGTTGATTTGATTTGCTGGTCTCATCATCTCAGAAAGTGTATGCTTGTGATGGGATCATGGTAAGGTATGTAAGTTCAAGAAAACCCTTTTGATGCATAAATAATTCCTACCTTAGAGGTTTATGATAGTAACCTGCTGTCCCCAAATCTTGTGTAGGCAGTAATTTGTGTCAAGGTCTCCCTAGTATATACGTAATTTGCGATTTAGAGGTGCAGCATAGTCATTGGTTCCTCCTGTAGCAGCTATTTTAACAATAGTTTAGACCTTACTCCCAGCCCAGTTATTTGACTGGGATGCTTGATTAGGCTGGATTATCTGATGGTAAGACTTTCTGGTGCTGTGTCTCATGCAGAGTCCCAGTAATCTCAAGGACTGAGCACAAATTGTCAGCACTACTCAGCTGAAAACAAAAATAAAAATTAAAATTTAACCTTTATCTTTTCACTGCCATGCAGTCCATTAATTCCACATACTCCTTAGACTTTGGGTTAAAAAACCCTGGTAGTTAAATGCTATTGGAACATAGAGATTTGAGACTTTGATTTCTTCCATTTTAACATGTAGGTGTAGATTCTAAATAATTCTGAAAGAAATTATTTAATTAAACTCAAAAGAGGGGAGATGTCTGCCCCAGGAGAGGAATGAAACAATGGATGTGCTCTGAACTGCCTAGGATCATTTAAAACCAATGAATTAAAAATCAGATAGTCAGTGAGGGCTATAATTTACACTACAGAGGTGATAAAGCCTTTTGTGCTCATATTTACAGAGAAAGCATTAAACTACAGTGATTTTTGATTTTCTTCTTCCCACCAGGGAGAAATATGAAACTCAATTTTACCCCCGATTGGTAAGGTGCTAATTTGTCTGACAAGTTGTTGGAATCTCAGCATGTTTGAGGTATCCTTGATGTATCAACACCTTCATGCTGAATGAAGGATGCCTTTAATGTGTAAATGTTTAGTACATATCCTATATCTCATTAGCCAAGAACAATGCAAACCACACACAGGCAAGAAGGGTCAGAAGCAAGCTCCAGTCAAAGAGAAAAATCTTTTATGTTCTAATTAAATGAGCAAACATTTGGAATACATCTCATTTGCAAATAGTTTATCAGAAAGTGCGCTTGAAAGTTGCAGCCTAACTTGTGTCCTAAGTGTAATGTTAGACTAAATATTAGACTCATGTCATGAGTCTAATATCAAATGGTCACCCTGACCTGGAGTGCCATATTGTAGAGCTGATATCTTATTGCTGCATGCAATATCACAAAATATTAAGAACAGTGGAAGAAAAGCAGTTGTTAATAAAACCACAATTCCAAGCTATTTATGTTGTTAGTATAAACCTTGGTAAGTTATAAGTAACTTTAAAAATTCAGCTTCATTGACATATGTGAAAATGAAAATATTTTTAGGGCAAATTAAACCATTTTCTAGGGAAATATTCTCTCTTTGAAAGAATCCTGACTTTCTTTAATGCCATAAGTATACCAACACCAAAAGGAAGCCAAGCCAAAATCAGGTTCTCTGTTCTAGCTGTTCCCATTGCCTTTTCCAACCCCACTGCCCTTCGGCAGTCAAATAGCACTGGGAAGCTGCTCAGCAACCCCTAGCCCCCACCTGGGCACTGCTATCTCCTGTTGCTATTTTCCCTTCCTGGAGAAGCCTGAACAGGGATGCTGGGCTCGTACCAACCCCCTTACCCATTCCATTCTGGCTCTAGTTTAGGTGATGCCTCTTGCTCTGTCAAGACCAAAGCACAAGGTGGGCACAGGCTTATGGGGGGAACGATGGAACTTCTGCTCCATTTGGAATCCCTTTAGGACAACACCTGTCTCACCCAGCCCCTGCTGTGATCCTCACCACCATGCAAGGCCGCATGGGCCCATTGGTGTGCTCCAAACCTCTGGCTGGCTACATTCTGATGCTGCATAGAAGAGATTAGAGGACCTCTTTTGATTATTGTTTATCCACATTACACAAAATCAGCCTAATGTGATTTGTCAGTTCAGTTGCAATTGTGCCCTCATCCTGCTATAGGTTCATTCTTTCCTTCTACTTTTCCAGAGGTTGATCCCTTCGAGCTGCTGAAACCTGATGACTTGCAATCAATAGTCTGTAAAACAATTAAGATCAGCAGTGCAAAGATTCAGATTTTCTGCCTGCAAATGCAGACTACTGGGCCACTGAGGTGAGTCTGACCTAAACTGATTGCCTGATAAAGGAACAGGGTGGGAAGAAAGAGATTAAAAATACCTGGAGACATGTTGAGCTATTACTACAATATCTGTCCACTTCTTATAGATAGCTGGAGGAAATATGGCTGCATAAACTTACAATAGATATGACTGACAAATGTAATTTTCTTCTTAAATACTGAATCACTGCTGGACCCTGTGACTGGAATTCTAAATCCCATATGCTATGTTGCAACCTTACAATATGATCAGGAACACCTACAATCCCGGTCATAAGATCAGTTTTTCCAATGAAGGTGAAACAGGTGTCTAGGTTTTGGCTTGGTGTTCTGTTTTTAATTTTTATTTTTGCTTTGAGTGTGTTTTGGGGGTGTGTGTGTGTTTTTTGAATACCAATAAGTTTATATTTAGTTGTTCTGGGCAAATAGAAATTTGCAAGACTTGAACAAATGGCAGAAGTGTTATAGGGTGACATGCTTTGACATGAATGCAAGTTTAGAAACAGTTCTTAAGAGGAAGTAATATGTGAGTAGGGCTGGGATAACAGTACCACATTGATGGAGTAGCAGCAAGAGCATGGAACCAGTGGGTGAGTGGCAGACTTGTGTGGGGGTGGTTATATGGGGCTGCCTTACGGCACTGCCTTCAGCCTGTGGGTTAGAAGGCAGGGTGAGCAAGTCATAGCCAAGAACTTGTACTGAGCACTTAGTCCTTACAGAAAAGGAAGTTCTTTTTGATGAAAAGATTGAAGATTTTTCTGTGGTTTGAGGCTATCATCTTACGAACAATTTGTCCAATAGATTATTGCTAAAGTGATTACAGGAGTGTTGTGACAAGTATTCCAAGTTCACAAGTTAAACCCTGAGTGAACTGGCCACATAAGCTGGGTGGCCTGTTTCTGTGCCTGAATTAGCCAGTCAGGCACAGACTAGTTAGCTGTGTAAATACTCATGGTCATGAAGTTGTTGTAGGCGTTACACAAGTTCACCATCTCAAATTCGTGTTCCTGCTACTAAGACAGTTTATTAAGAACTGTTAAATATTTCCCTTATGTTACTGTCTAGACCTCAAATCAGAAAAGCTACAAGAATTATCTAGGTCTAACAATGCTCAATTTCTGTCTGAAAATTGAATTAGCTGGCATCAATTTGAAGAAAATGAGGTTTTCCTCTTGAGAGTGACCGAAACAGATTGGAAGAAGCACAATAAGCAAAGAAAGGAAAAAAAGGCCAGGAGGATAGAGCAGGTGTTTGAACATACTTTTCATGGACATTTTGACTTTCTTGCCATGTTCATTTACTTCATGTCACACAGTTTAATGACATACAGTTTCATGTCACAGTAGCAGTAACCTTAACAGGAACAAAATTCTGTCTCTAACCTAGCACAACAGAGACAAGTATTTATGTATTTAACTTCAACTTGGGTGCTTGTACTGAAATCAGTGGGAGTTAGAGGAACTTAAATATACTTACAGATCTTGTGACTGTTCTATTCAAACACAGGTTTTCAAATCCACAGATAGAGTTCTGGTTTTGTTAGGGTAATGATCATAGAGCATTTATCTATTCCTAATTGATAGAAGTAAATATTAATTTCAGATCTGAATCAAACCCTCAGATGCCAACACATTTATTGCTGCAGATTATTGAAAGAATTTGCAGGGGTGCATGTGCAGAATGGTGAAATCATACCTGGATCCTTGGAATTGCTCATTGGCTGTAAGTGTATGCAAAGCAGAGCACTGCTGTTTTCCTCTGGCTCTTCTTTAATTTTGGGATTCCAGAAGGCAATGCTAAATGCAAACCCCTCAATGCTGAACCTTCCTACCTTCCCATTTGCAGCTGCACATTTTAAATGCTGTGAAAGGACATCACAGAGCACAGTGTGATCTGCAAACATGTATGCCAAAATGAGCCACAGTAACTGTTCAGGTTTGCAATGGGTATCACAGATACTTCATGAAAACGAAGTTTTGAAATGAAAATACAAAGATATAGGAAAAGACAAATTAGTGCTTTTGCTTCTAGGAAGCATTTTGCCTCAAATACCCAAATGTCTATACCAAAACAAAGCCAGAGAATTTATTGTCGTTGTCTCATTAAGTGTGTTTACCTGCATAGTGTTGTGATCAACTGTAGTTAAGACAAAAATCACACTTGTCCCAGATCCATATTCCACTCCAGTGCTGTTAGCAAGGTCTGGAAGAACTTCTTTTTTTTCTGGATGCATTACATTGAAGCATTGACAGTGCAATAGTTAGGTAGGCAAGAATTTGCAGTGCTGAAAATGCTGCTGATGAGAGCTGGATGGGCTTTCTGGCTGCTCCAGCTGTTTCCTCTGCCAGGTTCCTGGCAACCTCTTAAGGTGCATTAGGATGTCTGCATGGCACTGGGCCCACTGTACTGCTGGGACTCTGAGCAACACAGCAGAAAGCCATAGGCATATAGGGGCATGCATATATTTAAACGTATAAAATCACAAACTGTCAGCCTTGGTACAACTACTCTCTTTTCACAGATTAAAACCACTTATTCATAGTTAACTAAAGCTTCAGCTGATTTAGAGCACTGCAATTCATTGACTCGTCAACACAGTCAAGAATATGGCCAGTTCTTGTTTGTTTTTCATAAAAATTTGCAGGGCACTGAGGGTCATTTTCAAGGCTTGCGTCTAAGGCATTTGAAGGTCAAGCCCAAGTGGTCTGTGGAACTGCTTCATACTCTGAAATCAAGTTCTTCCAAAACTGGTCTCTCCTGATAAGGAAACAGATTTCTGAGTAGCCTATTTCTCTAGGGTTTGCCCCTGGGAGTAAGCATGGTGACCTTTGCACTCTTGGATAGTGGGTCCCAAACACAAATTTTTTACCAAAGAAATCACAATCAACCAAAAAGGAACCCCAGCCTTCCTCTGAATGCAAACTAAGGCATCCCAGCAACTCAGACAGAGCCAAGCAAATGTTGAACAGATCCTAATGAACTGAATTCAGTTCAAACTGAAACTTCATATGTATTGACAGTACTCAAAGTACAGGCTTTTGTTTAATCTTTTTCTAAGGGAAAACCTGAACAGAGATTAGGAGGTAAACCAGTACTTGACAAGTGGGCACTGATGCAAGATTTATACTACGTGGTAGCTCTTCTTTAGGCACCTGAATGAAATAAGAGACAGCTAAAGGCTTCTACCACCCAGAGCTCTTCATGATGCTTATGAACAGACTTTCAAATCTCTAAAATGTTGCCAGTGGTTTCTGAAACCCAAATGGGATCTGGCAACACAGCCTGTGAGTGGTGTGCAGCTCCCCTGTTCTGTGCTGGTGCCCCCCAGTATGGAGGAACCGCCCTGGTTTCTCAGGGACTGCATTTGGTTGTTGAATTTATTTCTCACGGAGGCCTTCCCCTCTTTTCCAGTCTACTTCAAAATGACAGGCAGAACCAAAACCCCATTTGATTTAAAAGAAAGTGAAAAAGGGAGATGGAACTCATAGCAAACAAACAAAAACAGTTTGAAATTTTTACTTCAAAAGCACCACAGTATTTTACCAGCAGTATTTTAGCAAGGACTGAATTCATTAGTGCTGCCTTATTCATGCTGCTACCATTAAGAGTTCTACTGTTCAAAAACATTTTAAAGAGCCAGCTGTTTTACTGCTTTGAAATAGCTCTACCCAGGAGTGAATCTTTGCATTCATTTTCAAAACAATCAGTCTTCCATGTGGAAGCTATGGAAGTTTATATAAGTCCATCAGTTTTCAAAGATACATGAAAAATAACAGGCTTCCTTGTTCTAGACCACTTTCCTTTTCTATTCACCATCTCCTTCCATATTTCCATTTCTTATTTGTTATCCAGCAGCAGGTACTACAGTCACGTGTTGGGGTAACACGTGCATGCATGCACTTTGTGCACTCAAGTGTGTGTCAAGGCTCAAAAAATGAATCTCTTGTTTCTCATTGCCTTCCTCTCTTCCTTTTCCTTTTGTTTATATGTTTTCTGCTAGCATTTTGTAACGCTGTTAATTGCTGTGATATTGTGAATCCAGGGTTAACTGTGATCCCAAACTGTTTTCATTTCCAGTGTGTCTTGATACTGAGCACTGGTGAGGTTTTTTTTGTGGTGCCAGAGCCAAAGGCAGAAGCCTGTGACCTCTGTCAAGTTACTCTGAAGTCGTTCTGGCCCATTTAGATCCAACATTAGGCTGTTGTTACAGTTTATTCTGTTTATGGCAACTGATATCTAATTGAGAGCATGAAATATGTGCTGTATGTGGGAGATTGAGTGAAAAGCATGCTTTTGTACTGATACTAGGAGTCCCAGCAGCTCAGAGTGCTGCAGAAACACAAGTTGAGATGAGCTTAGCCACCTCAGCACCTCTTACGGGCACCAAAGTCAGCTACTTAGTTTAGTAGTGTGAATGGACAGGAAGTCAGACACACGAATGCAATGTCGGCAGTAAAGTTAACATCACTTCCTTGATAAAACATTGTGTACACTGACAAGCTGACAAACACATCCATCTCAGCAGGACAATCCTGCCTTATGCATTTCTGTAGCTGTCAGATATGCTATTTTACAGTTGTGGTCCTTATGCTGAAGCAAGCTGCAGAAGTATTGAAGAAGTAATTTCTTGGGATTAAAATAAAGCATAGAGAGAAAATGAATGTGGAAACCCTAAATGTGGATGGAGATGTCAGCACAGCCAATACAGCGGATTTTGCAGGCTCCTGCTTCTGGATGTGGTGATAAGAAAAAGACTTTTTGGTAAGTAGCCATACACGTGGGTGGCAAAGGCTCAAGTCAAAAGATTTTGCGATTTTTCAGGATGATTGTGCAATAGCAGGTGATGTTTTCAGGTGAAGATAATAAATAGCAAATTCTGAGGGAAGGGTTTTCCTTTGCTGGCAGACCAAAGGAACCAAGGAGCAGGACATGTTATTGTTCATAGCCTCTGAAACTCGAGCAGGGGGACTTCATATCAGTGAGGAGAAGGGGGAGGTTTGGTAGAAACAAACTACGGCTCCTCCTGGCTCCGGCACCTGAGGCGCGGGGGGGCCCCGGAG